>NC_041381.1:130189474-130307941 GCF_002162155.2 Triticum dicoccoides | reverse complement strand
AAAAAGGTGAGAAAAAGAAAGAATAGATGAGGATGTGGGGCATTGCTTTATGTTGTGTGGTTCGGTAAAAGAAATATTGCCGAGGTGGATAGGCTGGGGCATCATAGCTCGTACCCTTAGTTTTTAACTTTAAGACGTCGATAACCACCAAGCGCGCTGCGGGTGTCGAGACGGCCCAGGATCTGGAGGATCAGGTCGTCGGAGAGGGCATTGAGGCGGTCCTCATCGCGCGGCCGCCGGAGGGGGAGCCGGCGCCGGCGAGAAGACGGATCCTTTCTAGCCATCGCTCTCCTCGGAGAACGATTAGTTCAGCGGTTCCGGCGGAAATTTGGTGGAGCGCGACTGGATGGAGGATCGGCCGAGTGGAAATATAGTGGCGATCGTCCGATGTTTGTCGGAATCGCGGGCTCTAAATGGGGATCGAAGACGGAGAGACGGCGTGGTCCGGAGGTTGGGGAAAAGCCAACAAAACGCGTCATTTATGGCCTCATGATTTTTTTCACGGAACCTAAATATATTTTAGAATTTTATTTTGTAAGAGCATCTCCAACCGGCGGGCTAGACAAGCGTTGCGCCGCAAATTTACCCATTTTAGCGTGCGCGCAATCGCTAGTGTGTCTTCAGCGGGCGCGCAATAACCGCACGCGCGGCATATAGAGTTGGACGCGCGGTCTGAATCGCTATCGCGCGCTGCGTATTTAGGGCGCCCGCTTCCGCGCGCGCCGCACTCTCTCCCACGCGCCACCTTCGCGCCTGCACGCGCCGGTGCCGACGAGCTGACTCGATGGACGCACGCGTCCGCACTCCCCTCACCCCATCCTACAGCCGCGAACCCTCCAGCGCCGCCGCCGCCGCCGCAAACCCTAGTGCTGGGAGCGTTGGCCATGCCTCCGCTGAAGCTCCTCCGAGCATCGGCCTCGCGCGCGGCCTCTTCATGCCGCCTTGGATGACCTCGGCGGCTGGTGGCGCGCCGGCGCCTGCCGTGATGAAGAACAAGGCTGTGGACGGCTCCGGCACCTCGAAACTCCCAAATGCACCACGGCCGAAGAAGGGGAAGACATCCGCGAAGAAGAACAAGGCAGTAGACGGCTCGAGCACCTCGAAGGCGCCGAGGAAGAAGCTTGCAGGGCGTGTGACGAGCGCGGCGACTACCGAAGCGCCGGCGAGCTCACTTGTTGAGCCGGTGGCCGACGCGCACCATGTGTTCGACAATATGCCCCAAAGGTAAAAAAAATCCCGATCTTTTTTTCCTTCTTTATTTTCTGAATGCATATATATATATATATATATATATATATATATATATATAGCTTTGCATTGTTCTATATACTTTGTAGTGTGAACGATGGTGCATACATGTCAACTATGGGTGTTGGCTCGAACAATTCGCATTGGTCTCAAACCAATGACATGCATTTTGAAGACCTTGAGTTCGAGGTGGACGAGGATGGTGAGGGCATTATCAACGCACCGAAAGGAAGAGCGGGCAATTAGACCAACACCGAAGACATCTTACTATGCAATACTTGGTTGCAAGTGTCGAGGGATACATCCATTGGAGGTGATCAAAGTAGAGATGCATATTGGCTCCGGATGAAAGAACACTTTGATCTTCGCAACATGAGTGAAATTGACCGCTCCGCACGATCACTTCGCTTTCAGTGGTCGACCATCAATAGGGATTGCCAACAATGGTCGGCCGCACAAAAAGCGGTTGACAAGTTGAACCCAAGTGGCACCAATGATGATGATTGGGTAAGTGTGGTTTCATCATTCCTCATGTTCACATCATGCTTGTTGTTGGTGTTTCTTGTGTTAACCTGTTTTGTTTTCATGTAGTTGAACCTTGCACAAAACTTGTTCAAAGGAGAGGAGAAGAGGACCAGGAAGGGGGAGATCAAGAAAGGAAGGCCATTTACCTTGCCTCATTGCTATGAAGTATTGAAGGATGATGAGAAATGGAGGAAGCGTGAGGATATTGATGATTTGGATTTGTGCAAAAACCGCAAGCAAACAATTAATTTGAAAGATGATGATGAGGATGATGCATCAAGTGAAGATGGCAAGAGAAGCCCCACCCCAAACTCGGTTTCATACTCGAATCCAAAACGACCGGATGGCACGAAGAAAGACGCAAATAAAAGAAGAAGAGGAAAGGAGATGATGAGATCAAAAATGTTATGGAAGCAATTGTCAACGTAAGAAGAGAAGCCAACAAGGTGAGGAAAATGGCAAGAAACCAAGATGTCGCGGCCGAGGAGAGGAGGTTGGCGACCGAGGAGAGGAGGGTGGCCACCGAGGAGAGGAAAGTGGTATTGGAGGAGAGGAAGGTGGGCATGGAGGAGCGAGCTAAGTTGTTGGAATGGAAGAAGCACTTGTTCTTGTTGGACACATCTTTGTTCAATGATGCGCAAAAGGAGTATGTCAACCTTGCCTGCGAAGAAGTCTTGATCCAAAAAAGAGCCATGATTCGCACAATGGGTGGCGGTGGCCTTGGCGGCATGGGTAGTGGTGGCCTTGGCGGCATTGGTGGCGGTGGCATTGGCGGCATGGGTGCCGGTGGCCTTGGCGGCATGGGGGGCATTGGTGCTATGGGTGGCTTTGGAGCTACCATGGGCGGCATGGGTTTCATGGGTGGCTTTGGAGCTACCATGGAGACCATGAGAGGCATGGGTGGCTTTGGAGCACCTCCGGGCGGCTTGGACGACATGGGTGGCATGGATGGCATGAGTTTTGCGTCTCTCATTGGGGGTATGGGTGCACCTCCGGGCGCCGGTGTGACACCTTTGCATGAAGATGCCGTTGAAGATTTTGGCAACACCTTCCGAGCTTCACGTGATGAGGATACGACGCGCAATAATGAAGAATAGGAGGAAGAATCGTCTTCGGAGGAGTAAGATGAATCGGAGGAAGAGGATGAAGACAAAGACGAGGACGAGGCTTGATTCTTGTGCCTTTCGTTTGTGTCATCATAACTTGGTTTGCATGTTAAACTTGGTTTAATTATGGTGTGGGCATGAATTTAAACTTGTGGGCATGAACTTTTGGGCACGAACTTGGTTGGGATGATGTTTGTGATTCAATATATGCCATGTGTTTTGTGTTGATATGTGAAATTTGTGCCCAAAATGAGAACAAATATGTACACCGGTTGCTCGCACGCGCTGCATTTTAGCGCTACTGCTGGAGCAAGCACTGCGCGACGCGCCAAACCTGGTGATGCGCGCGCTGTAAACCAGATTTTAGCGCGCCGCGCATTGGGCGCCTGTTGGAGATGCTCTAATTACTAATATAAATGCCCGTGCGTTGCACCGGGCGATACATGTCGTAGAACTTGCTTCATGGGTTCTTTTTTGACATTTTCTATATCTAATTTGAATAAATTTTGATACTGAAAATTTCCTTATTTTTATTAAAAATTAATTTTTCCATTTAAAATGTAAAACCTTGTGAAGAGTTGTTTAAAAACTTGTGTAAATCGGAACATTTCTCTATAAAAATAGTTTTATGTAAATTAATTATTTCAGTTGTATATTTTGAAATGGTTTTGTAGTTTTTAAAAGTACGAACATATTTTGTTCAAATATTTTTGAACTATTTTTATGTGTTGGAAACATTAGAAATAAGGTTGCACTGAGTATTTCTTTTTGGACTTTGTAATTTGGACATACCCTAACAATGTTTGTCATGATCTATTTCAGCTCCTCATTTTCATTTCATCCTATTAAAAAGTATCAATTTTTTTTTATTTTTCAGTAAAACACAATTATTTTTTTACTTTGAGTAGTTGTTTTTAGATTTTCAAGAATATTTTCTAAAATGGAATCATTTTTATGGTGACTGACATTTTTTTGAATATTATATTTCATGTCTTATTTATTTTGCACTATTTTTGTGTTTGGTTCGTTGAGAGTGGATGTGTTATTTTGGTAGCAGCTAGCTCAGAGTCGTTTGCTAAAAAAAGCTAGTTCAGAGTGGTCGCTCTGCCTCGTGCTTAGTCCTATTGGATGTTAGTCACCGCTTCAGACACATGCGCATTTATCCAACAATCAGAGGGGAAAAAACCGTTGTCTCTTACCTCTCCCTACTCATCAGCTTCTAATCCCCATTCTCCAACCATGGCGGGTGCTCACCTTCTCGCCCCTCCACCTCCACCTCCGAGCGCCTCACCCAACGGTTCCTCAACAACCCGCAATTGTCGCTCAAGTCGCTTCTGCTTCTCTCCTCCTACCTCCCCCCTTGCTGCCATCCGCCGACGACCGGACCTGGATGGACGAGCACCTCCTCAAGGCCAAGCAGGCGCGGTGCTCCGGCAGTCTGGCCTCCTCGGCGTCGACGCAGTCTGCATCCATCCAGTACTTCATCCACCAAGGTATTATCTAATTAGTTTTATATATTTTGAAATCTGACTGGTTTTCTTCCTTCACATCTAATTAGTTTCACATGGATTTGTATGTTGCGGAGTTCTAAAGAATAGGGGAAGATTCCTGTGCTTGGAGTTGAGTCATGTGAATGTTCAGATTTTCAAAGACATGTAGGTTTCCTTTGATCAAGTATGCCGTTGCTATAGGATAACTTTGTATGACCACTTTCTTAAACATTCAGTTAAAAACAAACAAGCAGAGATCCTGTCAATTTTTTCTAAAGCATAGGGCTACAATAACCTGCAACAAAGTTAATATCTGCATGCAAAACTATGTGGTTTCCTTTAGTAAAGTATGTTGTTGCTGGAATTTGCCTTGAATTGCGTACTTATAACCAATGACGCATATAGTATTGTGTATTAATGCCTTGAAATTGCCCTGTATCGCCCCTCTTCTCCTCTTTGTGCCGCTGCCCCTTGTTCGGTTTGGTTCGATTTGCTTTTCTTCCCGTTTCTTCAGTGTGGTTTCTGTTGGGGAATGCAGTAATTTCAAAAAAAATCCTACGCACACGCAAGATCCATCTAGATGATGCATAGCAACGAGAAGGGAGAGTCTGTCCACGTACCCTCGCAGACCGAAACTAGAAGCGTTATATCAACGCGGTTGATGTAGTCGTACGTCTTCACGATCTGATCGATCCTAGAACCGAACGTACGGCACCTCCGTGTTCAGCACACGTTCAGCTCAATGACGTCCCTCGTACTCTTGATCCAGTTGAGGCCGAGGGAGAGTTCCATCAGCACATCGGCGTGGCGACGGTGATGATGAAGTTACCGGCACAGGGCTTCGCCTAAGCACTACGACGATATGACCGAGGTGTGTAACTGTGGAAGGGGGCACCGCACACGGTTAAGACAAATCTCGAGTACCTTTGGGGTGCCCTCTGAACACGTATAAAAAGGAGGGGAGGGAAGAGGTGGCCGGCCCAAGGGGGGGGGGGCGCCAGGTGTGGGGAATCCTACTAGGACTCCCCAGTCCAACTAGGAATCCCTTCCTCTTTCCTATTCGGAGTAGGAGAGAAGGAAAGAGAGGGAGAGGGAGAAGGAAAGGGGGCCGCGCCTGTTGACGCTCAAAAAGGGCATGATCGCAAAGAGTGACTTGAGGCTGTAGCAAGATGAGGTCAAATTTATGAGTTCATGTCACCATTTGATGGCTCTCTTCAAGATAATCAAAGTAAATGTGAAGATGGATCAAAACGGAGCTCAAGTGTAAAAGATATGCCAATTTCGGAGATACTCGTGTTGACACCAGATTAGAAAATGGCATGAAACCTAACCAAGATGGCCTCTGATGGAAAAAGTTACGACAGAAAAGTTCTTCGTCTCATCGAGACGAACGATTTTGATATAAAGATCATCCTCATCCGAGTTTGTATGCAAAAGTTACAGCCAAAAGTGTGCGCTGCAGCACTGTATGGCCGGATCATCCGGACCGGGGTCCAGATCATCCGGCCGAGGGCCGAAAAATTGACCAAAACAACAGAAGCTAAAAGTTGAAGCCGGATGATCTGGATCAACTCCCGGATGATCCGGGTAAAGGCCGGACAATCCGGGCAATCGTCCGGGTGTCCGGACACGTTTTTCTGCTGCAGACTTTAGAAAATGGCCCAAAACACTCTCAAGATGGCCTCGGATGAAAAAGTGTTCAACATGAAAGTTGTGCGTCTCGTCGAGGCGGTTGATTTGGATATAAAAGACGTCCAAATCCGAGGTCGTATGAGGATTCTAGAGCCAAAACAGTAAGCTGCTGTCAAGAAACTGGACTAGGCCGGATCATCCGGGCCTTGAGCCGGACATCCGGGCCGGGGGTCGTGAATAGTCCGTGTTTTACTAGGTTTTGATGATTTGGACGGCTAGGCAAGTCCTTTTCTTGTACGGTAAGTCCATCCGCCTCTTATATAGACAAGAGGTGACGGCCGATTGAACAATAACACACAATCGCAAAACTCATCTACTTTTTACCCTAGTTTTACATCCCTCACTTGTTCTTTCTCTCTCGTTCTTCGTTTGTTCTTCATATTGGAGGGCAGCGATCCTCGAGGCTCTAGGGGCGGGCGAACCGACCTAGGGCAGCCCATAGCCGCCGCGCGTCCAGACGGGGTCCCTCCCGGGCGCGTGGGGTTTCGGGTGCTCAAAAGCGCCCGCCGGATTGTCTTGCGTACCGCGCTTCCGGCGGGTCTCCTTCGACGTGAGCTGTGGTGCATCACCCTCGGTGTTGAAGGTACACGGTGACGTGTTCGTGTGCGAACACACTTTTTGGCGACTCCGCTGGGGACGAAAGATCAAGAATCATCATCAACCATGTCTAATCTCCCCAAGCCCTCAGAAGTTGACGCCGATAACATCATTAAGCCCGGACTTGATGAACTATCGGATGAACATCGCCAAGCCTACGAAGGACGCAAGAAGCAGCGTGAAGAGGCTTTTGAGGCGCTCAAGAAGAAGCGCGAGGAGGAGGATTTGGAAGCGTTTCTTTCAAGTTTCAAGAAGGACCGTCAAGGCAACATCACTCCATTTGGAAACGTCAATTTTCCTCCCCTCATCGACGAACAAGATGTAATCACTGTGAGTAAAGTTTTTTTTCCAGAGCAAGTGGCTGTGATTGAAAGTCTTGTTAGCAAGGGTAATGTGATGGCATACAATTCTTTTGAGGCTAGTGCTAATGCTCAGAAAAATATGCCTCCGTCATCTAGTGGTACTGTTGGTGTATCTGAAAACGCCAGTCCAACTTTACCTATTTCATCGGCGCCTCCTATACAATAACAATATAGTATGCCGTTGAATTTCTACCCTAGTCAAACCAACCAGCTTATGACTACATCTACATACCCTAATCATATTATGAGTGTGCCCAATTCGGCGTCAACGCCGAATCATTTTGTCACACCACCCATAGGCGCAAGTATGTTTGGTCTTCCACCGAATTATGGTTCGGCGCCCATCCCACAAGTTGCACCAATAGCTAGTACTCAGGTTGCTCCTATGTCATTGCCACAAACATCTTCATCTACCTCGGATCCAATTTTAGCTAAATTAAGGGAGGATTTGCATAAGATGTTTCAAGAAACTTTCAGAAACGAGCCGAAAGTAAAGAGTCGTGTGTATCAAAAGCCTTATCCTGAACACTTCGATGCAATTTCTTACCCTCAAGGTTATAAGGTTCCTGATTTTGTTAAATTTAGTGGTGAGGGTACGAAAACAACTTGGGAGCATGTGAGTCAGTATCTAGCACAGTTGGGTGAAGCAGGTTCCATAGAAGAGTTGAAAGTGCGTTTACTTCCCTTGTCTTTAACTGGCACCGCATTTTCATGGTTTGCTGCTTTACCACATGGCTCAATTCTCTTATGGTCGCAATTAGAGCAAAAGTTTCATGATCATTTTTATAGCGGCGATAATGAGCTAAAGTTGTCACATCTTACATCGGTTAGGCAGAAACATGATGAATCGGTCACCGATTATGTCAAGAGATTTAGAGATATAAAAAACCGATGTTATAGCTTAGTGGTAACTGAGAGAGACTTGGCAGATCTTGTTCTTAATGGTTTGAAAACTCACATTAAAGAGAGGCTAGAAAGTTATGAGTTTTTGAGCATTAATCAAGTCTTACAAAAAGCTTTGGCCCAAGAGAGTCGAAGTAAAGAGGTCCATAGGTCTACAACCGATCGTCCTAGAATGCATATGGTTGAACACAATGATGATAATTCGGACGATGAGGTCGATGTCTATACTACTGAATTTGTTTGGTCCTCAAAGGCCAAACCCTATATGTGCAATGCTCTTAAGCCGATTCGCAAGAATCGTGATGAGGAGATGAGGTTTACTTTTGATATATCAAAGTGTGATAAAATATTTGATGCACTCTTGCAAGATAAAATGATTAGAATATCACACACCATACCGCCGTTTGAGGAGCTGAAACGGCGTGCTTATTGCAAGTATCATAATTCATTTTCTCATGCTACTAATGATTGCAATGTTTTCCGACGACAGATACAATCGGCCATTAATGACGGACGATTGAATTTTGCTGAGATGCAAGTTGATAAACAGCCCTTCCCGATAAACACCATGGACTTGGAGGGAAAGAAAATGTTGATTCGGCCTAGCATAGCCGAATCTGCTAATAAAGATAATGTTGTTATTGGTGAACCCAGGAATAGCAAGGAGGGCGACAAGGTCTTGGGAAGAAAGATTGTGATTGAGAAGCAACCAGATGGCAAGGAAGTGTTGAAGATCACTATAAAAAATGCCACACTCGGGGGGCAACCGCAAGTACAAGAGGATGCTCATGTTGAATTGATCAAGCCCAAGAATTCAGAAGTTGGCAAGTGGAAAAAGAATGAAACTAAGAACAAAAGAATCAAGCCAACTTTTGATATGTTGCTATCCAAATATGCAAGTCAAGCGGCCGGTTCTAGCTCTAATCGTCCATCACATTCAAAGCGTTCGAGATTGCCTCCGGAGCAAGAGTTTCAACGATATGCAAGGCTATATGGGTCAGGGGCACCGACACCATGGATATCACAACCCTCCTATGCGCCATATTACATGAGAGGCTTCGGTGGAGGATGGGGGCAGCCCCCAATGGCTCCTTATGCTTTCCATATGGGGTGGGCAGCACCTAGAAGGCCTGCTCGTGAGAGGCTTTATTATCCCACACAAGGCTGTTTGAGATATGGTGCTAATCGGCCAACAAAAATTTCTCCAAGTAAGGCCAATAAAAATTTGTGGCGTCTTAAGTCATCTAGTGCGGAAATTTCAGAATGCGACAAGCAAAAGGAGATCAAAAAGCCGGTTGTTGGTAATCTGGCTACTTCTAATGGTGATATTGCTATTTTTCAGCAGGGTTCCATGCTTAGTGATCATGAGGCGAGCAGAAGCAAGGCCAAACCAAGGGATCCCAAATATACTCAACCTAAGTGGTGTCCTCCCGGTTTAACCAAGACCATGAAAAGGAGATTACAACGCATGAGAAACCACGAGAAGGTAGAGCACAAAGAGGAGAGGCAAAGGGACGAATTGTTAAGTGAAATTCGGCCCATGGCACTCACAAAACAAGTGTGGAGGCCTAAAGAAAAAGAAAACGCAGATGCTTCTACATTAGCTACAACAACAGATTCACCACCAAAAGAGGATGATGCAACCCCTATTACATCGTCCACACCACCTGAAACATCCCCTTCAATTGAGAAATCTTTGAGCCCAATATTCATATTGGGAGACGAAGATGAGATGTTGGATTATGAATATACGCCGGTTCGGGAAGGTATGGATATTAATATGGTATATTACTTACCTACCGAGTTTCGTGCTATAGGTGAAGAAGGGGAGGTAGCCCAGCTGAATTTTGGTCCTAAGAATGCTATTTTCGAGAAGCCAAGAGAACCGGTGAAACACTTGAAGCCATTGTACCTCAAAGGTCGTATTAACGAATCGCCGGTTGCTAGGATGCTCGTTGATGGTGGTGCTGTGATAAATCTTATGCCCTACTCGATCTTCAAAAAGTTGGGGTTAGATGATGATGCATTGATGAAGACCAATATGGTACTTAATGGATTCGAGGGTAAAGAAAAGACAGAGGCCAAAGGTGTGATATGCATGGAACTCACCGTGGGAAGCAAAACTTTGGCCACCACGTTCTTCATCGCCGAGGTGCAAGGTAACTATAATGTTATATTAGGTCATGATTGGGTTCATGCTAACCAATGTGTGCCATCTACCATGCATCAATTTTTAATACAATGGATCGATGATGAGGTAGAAATCATTCACGCGGATAATTCGGCTTGTGTTGCTTTGGCCGATGCATCGGTGGATTGGAATCATCCTGATGTTACTTGCTTAACAGGGCGTGACCTCTCGGAGTTTGATTTCCTTAGTGCTACAAGGAACGGGTTCATTCCCATCTCTTTAAAACCGATTGGTGGTAATCGGTTACAAGGTATGATGTGAACCAGAAGTTAAAATCAATGGCCGATATAAAGTTATCGCCCTAAGCATAAACATGGCCGATATAAAGTTATCGCCCTAAGCATAAACATGGCCGATATAGAGATTATCGCCCTAAGCGCATATAAATGGCCGATGGAGTGTTGACATCGTCCTTAGACAAACGTTTTGCAAGTTATTTTTCGGCGCGCTAGCTTTGCCGAAAAACAGGGGGGCATGTGTTGACGCTCAAAAAGGGCATGATCGCAAAGAGTGACTTGAGGCTGTAGCAAGATGATGTCAAATTTATGAGTTCATGTCACCATTTGATGGCTCTCTTCAAGATAATCAAAGTAAATGTGAAGATGGATCAAAACGGAGCTCAAGTGTAAAAGATATGCCAATTTCGGAGATACTCGTGTTGACACCAGATTAGAAAATGGCATGAAACCTAACCAAGATGGCCTCTGATGGAAAACGTTACCACAGAAAAGTTCTTCGTCTCGTCGAGACGAACGATTTTGATATAAAGATCGTCCTCATCCGAGTTTGTATGCAAAAGTTACAGCCAAAAGTGTGCGCTGCAGCACTGTATGGCCGGATCATCCGGACCGGGGTCCAGATCATCCGGCCGAGGGCCGAAAAATTGACCAAAACAACAGAAGCTAAAAGTTGAAGCCGGATGATCTGGATCAACTCCCGGGTGATCCGGGTAAAGGCCGGACAATCCGGGCAATCGTCCGGGTGTCCGGACACGTTTTTCTGCTGCAGACTTTAGAAAATGGACCGAAACACCCTCAAGATGGCCTCGGATGAAAAAGTGTTCAACATGAAAGTTGTGCGTCTCGTCGAGGCGGTTGATTTAGATATAAAAAACGTCCAAATCCGAGGTCGTATGAGGATTCTAGAGCAAAAACAGTAAGCTGCTGTCAAGAAACTGGACTAGGCCGGATCATCCGGGCCTTGAGCCGGACATCCGGGCCGGGGGTCGTGAATAGTCCGTGTTTTACTAGGTTTTGATGATTTGGACGGCTAGGCAAGTCCTTTTCTTGTACGGTAAGTCCATCCGCCTCTTATATAGACAAGAGGTGACGGCCGATTGAACAATAACACACAATCGCAAAACTCATCTACTTTTTACCCTAGTTTTACATCCCTCACTTGTTCTTTCTCTCTCGTTCTTCGTTTGTTCTTCATATTGGAGGGCAGCGATCCTCGAGGCTCTAGGGGCGGGCGAACCGACCTAGGGCAGCCCATAGCCGCCGCGCGTCCAGACGGGGTCCCTCCCGGGCGCGTGGGGTTTCGGGTGCTCAAAAGCGCCCGCCGGATTGTCTTGCGTACCGCGCTTCCGACGGGTCTCCTTCGACGTGAGCTGCGGTGCATCACCCTCGGCGTTGAAGGTACACGGTGACGTGTTTGTGTGCGAATAGCGCCCCACCCCTTGTCTAGTTCAGTTTGGGTAGGGGGAGGCGCGCGCCACCTCTTGGCCCTTCTCCCCTCTCTCCACTAAAGCCCAATAAGACCCATTACTTCTCCCGGCGAATTTCCGTAACTCTCCAGTACTCCGAAAAATACCCGAGTCACTTGGAACCTTTCCGATGTCTGAATATAGCCTTCCAATATATCGATCTTTACGTCTCAACCACTTTGAGACTCCTCGTCATGTCCGTGATCTCATCCAGGACTCCGAACAACCTTCGGTACATCAAATCACATAACTCACAATACAAATCGTCATCGAACGTTAAGCGTGCGGAGCCTACGGGTTCGAGAACTATGTAGACATGACCGAGACACATCTCCGGTCAATAACCAACAGCGGAACCTGGATGCTCATATTGGCTCCTACATATTCTACGAAGATCTTTATCGGTCAAACCTCATAACAACATACGTTGTGTTGGGGAACGTAGCAGAAATTCAAAAAATTTCCTACGTAACACCAAGATCTATCTATGGAGAGACCAGCAACGAGTAGAAAGGAGAGAGGAGAGTGCATCTACATACCCTTGTAGATCGCTAAGCGGAAGCGTTCAAGTGAACGGGGTTGATGGAGTCGTACTCGTCGTGATTCAGATCACCGATGATCAAGTGCCGAACGGACGGCACCTCCGCGTTCAACACACGTACAGCCCGGTGACGTCTCCCACGCCTTGATCCAGCAAGGAGAGAGGGAGAGGTTGAGGAAGATTCCATCCAACAGCAGCATAACGGCGTGGTGGTGGTGGAGGAGCGTGGCAATCCCGCAGGGCTTCGCCAAGCACCATGGGAGAAGAGGAGGAGGGAGAGGGGCAGGGCTGCACCAACGAGAGATCAAATCATGTGTTATGGGCAGCCCCTAGGCCTCATATATATAGGGGAAGGGGAGGGCTGCGCCCCCTTTAGGGTTTCCCACCCCAAGGGGCGGCGGCCAGCCTCCAGATGGCATCTGGTGCGGCGGCCAAGAGGGGGGGGGAGGAGTCCATCCTCCCCAAGGCACCTCGGAGGTGCCTTCCCCCTTGAGGACTCTTCCCTCTAGGGTTCCCTAGGCGCATGGGCCTCTTGGGGCTGGTGCCCTTGGCCCATGTAGGCCAAGGCGCACCCCCTACAGCCCATGTGGCCCCCCGGGGCAGGTGGCCCCACCCGGTGGGCCCCCGGGACCCTTCCGGTGGTCCCGGTACAATACCGATGACCCCGAAACTTGTCCCGATGGCCGAAACAGGACTTCCTATATATAAATCTTTACCTCCGGACCATTCCGGAACTCCTCGTGACGTCCGGGATCTCATACGGGACTCCGAACAACATTCGGTTACCACATACAAGCTTCCTTTATAACCCTAGCGTCATCGAACCTTAAGTGTGTAGACCCTACGGGTTCGGGAGACATGTAGACATGACCGAGACGTTCTCTGGTCAATAACCAACAGCGGGATCTGGATACCCATGATGGCTCCCACATGTTCCACGATGATCTCATCGGATGAACCACGATGTCAAGGACTCAATCGATCCCGTATACAATTCCCTTTGTCTAGCGGTATTTTACTTGCCCGAGATTCGATCGTCGGTATACCGATACCTTGTTCAATCTCGTTACCGGCAAGTCACTTTACTCGTTCCGTAACACATCATCCCGTGATCAACTCCTTGGTCACATTGCGCATATGATGATGTCCTACCGAGTGGGCCCAGAGATACCTCTTCGTTTACACGGAGTGACAAATCCCAGTCTCGATCCGCATAAAACAATAGATACTTTCGGAGATACCTGTAGTGCACCTTTATAGTCACCCAGTTACGTTGTGACGTTTGATACACCCAAGGCACTCCTACGGTATCCAGGAGTTACACGATCTCATGGTCAAAGGAAGAGATACTTGACATTGGCAAAGCTCTAGCAAACGAACTACACGATCTTTGTGCTAAGCTTAGGATTGGGTCTTGTCCATCACATCATTCTCCTAATGATGTGATTCCGTTATCAACGACATCCAATGTCCATAGCCAGGAAACCATGACTATCTGTTGATCACAACGAGCTAGTCAACTAGAGGCTCACTAGGGACATATTGAGGTCTATGTATTCACACGTGTATTACGATTTCCGGATAATACAGTTATAGCATGAATAAAAGACAATTATCATGAACAAGGAAATATAATAATAATACTTTTATTATTGCCTCTAGGGCATATTTCCAACAGTCTCCCACTTGCACTAGAGTCAATAATCTAGTTCACATCGCCATGTGATTAACACTCACAGGTCACATCGCCATGTGACTAATACCCAAGAGTTTACTAGAGTCAGTAGTCTAGTTCACATCACTATGTGATTAACACTCAATGAGTTTTATGTTTGATCATGTTGCTTGTGAGAGAGGTTTTAGTCAACAGGTCTGAACCTTTCAGATCTGTGTGTGCTTTACAAATCTCTATGTCATCTCCTAGATGCAGCTACCACGCTCTATTTGGAGCTATTCCAAACAACTGTTCTACTTGGAGCTATTCTAAATTATTGCTCCATTATATGTATCCGGTCTCTCTACTCAGAGCTATCCGGATAGGTGTCAAGCTTGCATCGACATAACCCTTTACGACGAACTCTTTTACCACCTCCATAATTGAGAAAAATTCCTTAGTCCACTAGTTACTAAGGATAACTTTGACCGCTGTCCTGTGAGCCATTCTTGGATCACTCTTGTACCCCTTGACTGACTCATGGCAAGGCACACTTCAGGTGCGGTACACAGCATAGCATACTGAAGAGCCTACGTCTTAAGCATAGGGGACGACCTTCGTCCTTTCTCTCTATTCTGCCGTGGTCGAGCTTTAAGTCTTAACTTCGTACCTTACAACTCAGGCAAGAACTCCTTCTTTGACTGGTCCATCTTAAACACCTTCAAGATCATGTCAAGGTATGTGCTCATTTGAAAGTACCATTAAGCGTTTTGATCTATCCTTATAGATCTTGATGCTCAATGCTCAAGTAGCTTAATCCAGGTTTTCTATTGAAAAACACATTTCAAATAACCCTATATGCTTTCCAGAAATTCTACATAATTTCTGATCATCAATATGTCAACAACATATACTCATCAGAAATTCTATAGTGCTCCCACTCACTTCTTTGGAAATACAAGTTTCTCATAAACTTTGTATAAATCCAAAATCTTTGATCATCTCATCAAAGCGTACATTCCAACTCCGAGATGCTTACTCCAGTCCTTAGAAGGATCGCTGGAGCTAGCATACCTTTTAGCATCCTTAGGATCGACAAAACTTTTCTGATTGTATTGCATACAACCTTTCCTTACGAAAACTAGTAAGGAAACTTGTCTTGACATCCATTTGCCAGATTTCATAAATGCAGCTAATGCTAACATGATTCCGACAGACTCTTAGCATCGCTACGAGTGAGAAAATCTCATCGTAGTCAACTCCTTGAACTTGTCGGAAAAACATCTTAACGACAAGTCGAGCTTTCTTAATGGTGACATTTACCATCATTGTCCGTCTTCCTTTTGAAATCCATCTGTACTCATTAGCCTTACGACCATCGAGCCGTTCTGCCAAAGTCTACACTTTGTTTTCATACATGGATCCTCTCTCGGATTTTATGGCCTCAAGCCATTTATCGGAATCCGGGCCCACCATCGCTTCTCCATAGCTCGTAGGTTCATTGTTGTCTAGCAACATGACCTTCAAGACAGGATCACCTTACCACTCCGAAGTAGTACGTGTCCTTGTCGTCCTAGGAGGTTTGGTAGTGACTTGATCCGAAGTTTCATGATCAATATCATAAGCTTCCACTTCAATTGGTGTAGGTGCCACAGGAACAACTTCCTGTGCCCTGCCACACACTAGTTGAAGAGACGGTTCAATAACCTCATCAAGTCTCCACCATCCTCCCACTCAACTCTTTCGAGAGAAACTTTTCCTCGAGAAAGGACCCGATTCTAGAAACAATCCCTTATTGCTTTTGGATCTGAGATAGGAGGTATACCCAACTGTTTTGGGTGTCCTATGAAGATGTATTTATCCGCTTTGGGTTCGAGCTTATCAGCCTGAAACTTTTTCACATAAGCGTCGCAGCCCCAAACCTTTAAGAAATGACTGCTTAGGTTTCCCTAAACCATAGTTCATACGGTGTCATCTCATCGGAATTATGTGGTGCCCTATTTAAAGTGAATGTGGTTGTCTCTAATGCCTAACCCATGAACGATAGTGGTAATTCGATAAGAGACATCATGGTACGCACCATATCCAATAGGGTGCAACTATGATGTTCGGACACACCATCACACTATGGTGTTCCAGGCGGTATTAATTGCGAAACAATTTCCACAATGTCTTAATTGTGTGCCAAAACTCGCAACTCAGATATTCATCTCTATGATCATATCATAGACATTTTATCCTCTTGTCACAATGATCTTCTACTTCACTCTGAAATTACTTGAACCATTCAATAATTCAGACTTGTGTTTCATTAAGTAAATATTCTCAACATCTACTCAAATCATCCGTGAAGTAAGAACATAACGATATTCACTGCATGCCTCAGTACTCATTGGACTGCACACATCAAAATGTGTTGCTTCCAACAAGTTGCTATCTTGTTCCATCTTACTGAAACCGAGGCTTTTCAGTCATCTTGCCCATGTGGTATGATTTGCATATCTCAAGTGATTCAAAATCAAGTGAGTTCAAACGGTCCATTTGCATGGAGTTTCTTCATGCATATATACCAATAGACATGGTTCGCATGTCTCAAACTTTTCAAAACGAGTGAGTCCAAAGATCCATCAACATGGAGCTTCTTCATGCGTTTTATACCATTATGACTTACATGGCAGTGCCACAAGTAAGTGGTACTATCATTACTATCTTATATCTTTTGGCATGAAAATGTGTATCACTACGATCGAGATTCAATAAACCATTCCTATAGGTGCAAGAGCACTTATTCAGGTTTAATACTAATCTTGATGGTAGAGGGAGCGTGCGATGTTTGATCACATCAAACTTGGAAACACTTCCAACACATATCGTCAGCTCTCCTTTAGCTAGTCTCCGTTTATTCCGTAGCTTTTATTTCGAGTTACTAACACTTAGCAACCGAACCGGTATCTAATACCCTGGTGCTACTAGGAGTACTAGTAAAGTACACATTGACATAATGTATATCCAATATACTTCTATCGACCTTGCCAGCCTTCTCATCTACCAAGTATCTAGGGTAATGCTGCTCCAGTGGTTGTTCCCCTTATTACAGAAGCACTTAGTCTCGGGTTTGGGTTCAACCTCGGGTTTCTTCATTGGTGCAGCAGCTGAATTGCCGTTTCATGAAGTATCCCTTCTTGCCCTTGCCCTTCTTGAAACTAGTGGTCTCACTGACCATCAACGATTGATGCTCCTTCTTGATTTCTACTTTCGCGGTGTCAAACATTGCGAATATCTCAAGGACCATCATATATGTCCCTGATATATTATAGTTAATCACGAAGCTCTAGCAGCTTGGTGGTAATGACTTCGGAGAAACTATCACTATTTCATCTGGAAGATCAACTCCCACTTGATTCAAGTGATTGTTATACTCAGACAATCTGAGCACAAGCTCAACGATTGAGCTTTTCTCCCTTAGTTTGCAGGCTAAGAAAATCGTCGGAGGTCTTATACCTCTTGACATGGGCACGAGCTTGAAATCCCAATTTCAGCCCTCGAAACATCTCATATGTTCCGCGATGTTTCGAAAAACGTCTTTGGTGCCTCTACTTAAACCATTTAATTGAACTATCACGTAGTTATCAAAACGTGTATGTCCGATGTTCGCAACATCGACAAACGACGTTGGGGTTCAGCACACTGAGCGGTGCATTAAGGACATAAGCTTTCTACTGATCGCATAATCGCTACTATCAACTTTCAACTATATTTTCTCTAGGAACATATCTAAACAGTGGAACTAAAGCGCGAGCTTCGACATAATTTGTAAAAGGGTCTTTTGACTATGTTCAAGATAATTAAGTTCATCTTATGAACTCCCACTCAGATAGACATCCCTCTAGTCATCTAAGTGATTACATGATCCGAGTCAACTAGGCCGTGTCCGATCATCACGTGAGACGGACTAGTTAACGTCGGTGAACATCTTCATGTTGATCGTATCTACTATACGACTCATGCTCGACCTTTCGGTCTCCGTGTTCCGAGGCCATGTCTGCACATGCTAGGCTCGTCAAGTTGACCCTAAGTGTTTTCGCTGTGTCAAACTGTCTTACACCCGTTGTATGTGAACGTAAGAATCCATCACACCCGATCATCACGTGGTGCTTAGAAGCGACGAACTGTAGCAACGGTGCACAGTTAGGGGAGAACACTTCTTGAAATTTTGTAAGGGATCATCTTATTTATTACCGTCGTCCTAAGTAAACAAGATGCATAAACATGATAAACATCACATGCAATCAAATAGTGACATGATATGGCCAATATCATTTTGCTCCTTTTGATCTTCATCTTCGGGGCTCCATGATCATCATCGTCACCGGCATGACACCATGATCTCCATCATCATGATCTCCATCATCGTGTCTTCATGAAGTTGTCACGCCAACGACTACTTCTACTTCTATGGCTAACGCGTTTAGCAATAAAGTAAAGTAGTTTACATAGCGTTCTTTAATGACACGCAGGTCATACAAAAAATAAAGACAACTCCTATGGCTCCTGCCGGTTGTCATACTCATCGACATGCAAGTCGTGAATCCTATTACAAGAACATGATCAATCTCATACATCACATATCATTCATCACATTCTTCTGGCCATATCACATCACATAGCATACCCTGCAAAAACAAGTTAGACGTCCTCTAATTGTTGTTGCATGTTTTACGTGGCTGCTATGGATTTCTAGCAAGAACGTTTCTTACCTACGCAAAACCACAACGTGATATGCCAATTGCTATTTACCCTTCATAAGGACCCTTTTCACCGAATCCGTTCCGACTAAAGTGGGAGAGACTGGCACCCGCTAGCCACCTTATGCACCAAGTGCATGTCAATCGGTGGAACCTGTCTCACGTAAGAGTACGTGTAAGGTCGGTCCGGGCCGCTTCATCCCACAATACCGTCGAAACAAGATTGGACTAGTAACGGTAAGCATATTGAACAACATCAACGCCCACAACTACTTTGTGTTCTACTCGTGCAAAGAATCTACGCAATAGACCTAGCTCATGATGCCACTGTTGGGGAACGTAGCAGAAATTCAAAAATTTTCCTACGTAACACCAAGATCTATCTATGAAGAGACCAGCAACGAGTAGAAAGGAGAGAGGAGAGTGCATCTACATACCCTTGTAGATCGCTAAGCGGAAGCGTTCAAGTGAACGGGGTTGATGGAGTCGTACTCGTCGTGATTCAGATCACCGATGATCAAGTGCCGAACGGACGGCACCTCCGCGTTCAACACACGTACAGCCCGGTGACGTCTCCCACGCTTTGATCCAGCAAGGAGAGAGGGAGAGGTTGAGGAAGATTCCATCCAACAGCAGCATAACGGCGTGGTGGTGGTGGAGGAGCGTGGCAATCCCGCAGGGCTTCGCCAAGCACCATGGGAGAAGAGGAGGAGGGAGAGGGGCAGGGCTGCACCAACGAGAGATCAAATCATGTGTTATTGGCAGCCCCTAGGCCTCATATATATAGGGGAAGGGGAGGGCTGCGCCCCCTTTAGGGTTTCCCACCCCAAGGGGCGGCGGCCAGCCTCCAGATGGCATCTGGTGCGGCGGCCAAGAGGGGGGGGAGGAGTCCATCCTCCCCAAGGCACCTCGGAGGTGCCTTCCCCCTTGAGGACTCTTCCCTCTAGGGTTCCCTAGGCGCATGGGCCTCTTGGGGCTGGTGCCCTTGGCCCATGTAGGCCAAGGCGCACCCCCTACAGCCCATGTGGCCCCCCGGGGCAGGTGGCCCCACCCGGTGGGCCCCCGGGACCCTTCCGGTGGTCCCGGTACAATACCGATGACCCCGAAACTTGTCCCGATGGCCGAAACAGGACTTCCTATATATAAATCTTTACCTCCGGACCATTCCGGAACTCCTTGTGATGTCCGGGATCTCATCCGGGACTCCGAACAACATTCAGTTACCACATACAAGCTTCCTTTATAACCCTAGCGTCATCGAACCTTAAGTGTGTAGACCCTACGGGTTCGGGAGACATGTAGACATGACCGAGACGTTCTCTGGTCAATAACCAACAGCGGGATCTGGATACCCATGATGGCTCCCACATGTTCCACGATGATCTCATCGGATGAACCACGATGTCAAGGACTCAATCGATCCCGTATACAATTCCCTTTGTCTAGCGGTATTTTACTTGCCCGAGATTCGATCGTCGGTATACCGATACCTTGTTCAATCTCGTTACCGGCAAGTCACTTTACTCGTTCCATAACACATCATCCCGTGATCAACTCCTTGGTCACATTGCGCATATGATGATGTCCTACCGAGTGGGCCCAGAGATACCTCTCCGTTTACACGGAGTGACAAATCCCAGTCTCGATCCGCATAAAACAATAGATACTTTCGGAGATACCTGTAGTGCACCTTTATAGTCACCCAGTTACGTTGTGACGTTTGATACACCCAAGGCACTCCTACGGTATCCAGGAGTTACACGATCTCATGGTCAAAGGAAGAGATACTTGACATTGGCAAAGCTCTAACAAACGAACTACACGATCTTTGTGCTAAGCTTAGGATTGGGTCTTGTCCATCACATCATTCTCCTAATGATGTGATCCCGTTATCAACGACATCCAATGTCCATAGCCAGGAAACCATGACTATCTGTTGATCACAACGAGCTAGTCAACTAGAGGCTCACTAGGGACATATTGAGGTCTATGTATTCACACGTGTATTACGATTTCCGGATAATACAGTTATAGCATGAATAAAAGACAATTATCATGAACAAGGAAATATAATAATAATACTTTTATTATTGCCTCTAGGGCATATTTCCAACATGTTGTTCCCTTGGTCATCGGTATGTTACTTGCCCGAGATTCGATCGTCGGTATCCTCATACCTAGTTCAATCTCGTTACCGGAAAGTCTCTTTACTCGTTCCGTAATGCATCATCCCGCAACTAACTCATTAGTCACAATGCTTGCAAGGCTTATAGTGATGTGCATTACCGAGAGGGCCCAGAGATACCTCTCCGATACATGGAGTGACAAATCCTAATCTCGATCTATGCCAACTCAACAAACACCTTCAGAGACACCTGTAGAGCATCTTTATAATCACCTAGTTATGTTGTGACGTTTGATAGCACACAAAGTGTTCCTCCGGTATTCGAGAGTTGCATAATCTCATAGCCATATAAACATGTATGAGTCATGAATAAAGTAATAGCAATAAACTAAACGATCAAGTGCTAAGCTAACGGAATGGGTCAAGTCAATCACATCATTCTCTAATGATTTGACCCTGTTAATCAAATGACAACTCATGTCTATGGCTAGGGAACTTAACCATCTTTGATTCAACGAGCTAGTCAAGTAGAGGCATACTAGTGACACTCTGTTTGTCTATGTATTCACACATGTACTAAGTTTCCGGTTAATACAACTAGCATGAATAATAAATATTTATCATGAAATAAGGAAATAAATAATAACTTTATTATTGCCTCTAGGGCATATTTCCTTCAGTCTCCCACTTGCACTAGAGTCAATAATCTAGTTCACATCGCCATGTGATTTAACACCAATAGTTCACATCACCATGTGATTAACCCCCATAGTTCACATCGCCATGTGATCAACACTCAAAGGGTTTACTAGAGTCAGTAATCTAGTTCACATTGCCATATGATTAACACCCAAAGAGTACTAATGTGTGATCATCTTTTGCTTGTGAGAGAAGTTTAGTCAATGGGTCTGCCAAATTCAGATCCGTATGTATTTTGCAAATTTCTATGTCTACAATGCTCTGCACCGAGCTACTTTAGCTAATTGCTCCCACTTTCAATATGTATCCGGATTGTGACTTAGAGTCATCCAGATTGGTGTCAAAGCTTGCATCGACGTAACTCTTTACAACAAACTCTTTATCACCTCCATAACTAAGTAATATTTCCTTAGTCCTCTAAGTATAATTTTGACTGTTGTCTAGTGATCTACTCCTAGATCAAAATTGTACTCCCTTGCCAAACTCAGGGCAGGGTATACAATAGGTCTGGTACACAGCATGGCATACTTTGTAGAACCTATGGCTGAGGCATAGGGAATGACTTTCATTCTCTCTCTATCTTCTATCATGGTCGGGTTTTGAGTGTTACTCAACTTCACACCTTGCAACACAGGCAAGAACTCTTTCTTTGACTGTTCCATTTTGAACTACTTCAAAAACTTGTCAAGGTATGTACTCGTTGAAAAAACTTATCAAGCGTCTTGATCTATCTCTATAGATTTTAATGCTCAATATGTAAGCAGCTTCACCGAGGCCTTTCTTTGAAAAACTCCTTTCAAATACTCCTTTATGCTTTCCAGAAATTCTATATCATTTCCAATCAACAATATGTCATCCACATATAGTATTAGAAATGCTACAGAGCTCTCACTCACTTTCTTATAAATACATGCTTCTCCAAAAGTTTGTATAAAACCATATGCTTTGATCATACTATCAAAATGTTTATTCCAACTCCGAGATGCTTGCACCAGTCCATAAATGGGTCGCTGGAGCTTGCACACTTTGTTAGCATCCTTTGGATTGATAAAGCCCTCGGATTGCATCATATACAACTCTTCTTCCAGAAATCCATTCAGGAATGCAGTCTTTACATCCATTTGCCAAATTTCATAATCATAAAATGCAACAATTGCTAACATGATTTGGACGGACTTAAGCATCGCTAACGGTGAGAAGGTCTCATCGTAGTCAACTCCTTGAACTTGTCGAAAACCTTTTGCAACAAGTCAAGCTTTGTAGACAGTAACATTACCGTCAGCGTTAGTCTTCTTCTTGACGATCCATTTTATTCTCTATGGCTTGCCGATCATCGGGCAAGTCAACTAAAGTCCACACTTTGTTCTCATACATGGATCCCATCTCCGATTTCATGGCCTTAAGCCATTTCGCGGAATCTGGGATCATCATCGCTTCCTCACAGTTCGTAAGTTCGTCATGGTAAAGTAACATGACCTCCAGAACAGGATTACCGTACCACTCTGGTGCGGATCTTACTCTGGTTGACCTACAAGGTTCAGTAGTAACTTGATCTGAAGCTTCATGATCATCATCATTAGCTTCCTCACTAATTGGTGTAGAAGTCATAGGAACTGATTTCTGTGATGAACCACTTTCCAATAAGGGAGCAGGTACAGTTACCTCATCAAGTTCTACTTTCCTCCCACTCACTTCTTTCGAGAGAAACTCCTTCTCTAGAGAGGATCCATTCTAGGCAATGAATGTCTTGCCTTCGGATCTGTGATAGAAGGTGTACCCAACAGTCTCCTTTGGGTATCCTATGAAGACACATTTCTCCGATTTGGGTTCGAGCTTATCAGGTTGAAGCTTTTTCACATAAGCATCACAGCCCCAAACTTTAAGAAACGACAACTTGGGTTTCTTGCCAAACCACAGTTCATCAGGTGTCGTCTCAACGGATTTAGATGGTGCCCTATTTAACGTAAATGAAGCTGTCTCTAATGCATAACCCCAAAACGATAGTGGTAAATTGGTAAGAGACATCATAAATTGCACCATATCCAATAAAGTACGGTTATGATGTTCGGACACACCATTACGCTATGGTGTTCCAGGTGGCATGAGTTGCGAAACTATTCCACATTGTTTCAAATGAAGACCAAACTCGTAACTTAAATATTCGCCTCCGCGGTCAGACCGTAGAAACTTTATTTTCTTGTCATCATGATTTTCCACTTCACTATGAAATTCTTTGAACTTTTCAAATGTTTCGGACTTGTGTTTCATCAAGTAGATATACCCATATCCGCTCAAATCATCTGTGAAGGTGAGAAAATAAGGATACCCGCCACGAGCCTCAATATTCATCGGACCACATACATCAGTATGTATGATTTCCAACAAATCTGTTACTCACTCCATTGTTTTGGGGAACGGATTTTTAGTCACCTTTCCCATGAGGCATGGTTCGCAAGTACCAAGTGATTCATAATTAAGTGATTCCAAAAGCCCATCAGAATGGAGTTTATTCATGCGCTTTACACCAATATGACCCAAACAGCAGTGCCACAAATAAGTTGCACTATCATTATCAGCTCTGCATCTTTTGGCTTCAATATTATGAATATGTGTATCACTACGATCGAGATTCAATAAACCATTCACCTTGGGTGTATGACCACAGAAGGTTTTATTCATGTAAACAGAATAACAATTATTCTTTGACTTGAATGAATAACCGTATTGCAATAAACATGATCCAATCATATTATGCTCAACACAAACACCAAATAACATTTATTTTAGGTTCAACACTAATCCCGAAGGTAAAGGGAGTGTGTGATTATGATCTTATCAACCTTGGAATCATTTCCAACACACATCCTCACCTCACCCTTAACTAGTCTCTGTTTATTTTTGCAACTCCTGTTTGGAGTTACTACTCTTAGAAACTGAACCAGTATCAAATACCGAGGGGTTGCTATAAACACTAGTAAAGTACACATCAATGACCTGCGTATCAAATATACCTTTGTTCACTTTGACATCCTTCTTATCCGCCAAGTATCTAGGGCAGTTCCACTTCCAGTGATCATTTCCTTTGCAGTTTAGAAGCACTCAGTTTTAGGCTTTGGTCTAGCTTTGGGCTTTTTCATGGGGGTGGCAACTTTCTTGCCATTCGTCTTGAAGTTCCCTTTCTTTCCCTTGCCCTTTTACTTGAAACTAGTAGTCTTGTCAACCATCAACACTTGATGCTTTTTCTTGATTTCCGCCTTCGCTGATTTCAACATCGCGAAGAGCTCAGGAATTACTTTCGCCATCCCTTGTATATTATAGTTCATCATGAAGTTCTAGTAACTTGGTGATAGTGACTAGAGAACTTTTTCAATTACTATCTTATCTGGAAGATTAACACCCACTTGATTCAAGAAATTGTAGTACCCAGACAATCCGAGCACATGCTCACTGGTTGATCTATTCTCCTCCATCTTGTAGGCAAAGTACTGTCAGAGGTCTCATACCTCTCGACACGAGCATGAGCATGAAATACCAATTTCAACTCTTGGAACATCTCATATGCTCCATGTTGTTCAAAACATTTTTGAAGTCCCGGTTCTAAACTGTAAACCATGGTGCACTAAACTATCAAGTAGTCATCATACCGAGCTTGTCAAACGTTCATAACGTCTGCATCTGCTCCTGCAATAGTTCTGTCACCTAGTGGTGCATCAAGAACGTAATACTTCTGTGCAGCATTGATGATAATACTCAGATCACGGAGCTAGTCCGCATCATTGCTACTAACATCTTTCAATTTATTTTTCTCTAGGAACATATCAAAAATAAACGGGGAGCTACATCGTGAGCTATTGATCTACAACATAGATATGCAAATACTATCAGGACTAAGTTCATGATAAATTAAAGTTCAATTAATCATATTACTTAAGAACTCTGATACGTCTCCGTCGTATCTATAATTTTGATTGTTCCATGCCAATATTCTACAACTTTCGTATACTTTTGGCAACTTTTTATACTATTTTTGGGACTAACATATTGATCCAGTGCCCAGTGCCAGTTCCTCTTTGTTGCATGTTTTATGTTTCGCAGAAACAAAATATCAAACGGAGTCTAAACGGGATAAAACAGATGGAGCTTAATTTTGGAATATTTATGATTTTTGGGAAGTAAAATCAACGTGAGACGGTGCCTGAGGTGGCCACGAGGCAGGGGGCGCGCCTGCCCATACTGGGCGTGCCCTTGACCCTCGTGGGCCCCTCGTAAGGCGGTTGACGCTCTTCTTTGGCCGCAAGAAAGCTATTTTTTGGAAAAATATCTGGGCGAAGGTTTCAATCCAATCAGAGTTACGGATCTCCGGATATAAAAGAAACGGTGCCAAGGTAGAATCTGGGAACGCAGAAACAGAGAGAAACAGATCCATTCTCGGAGGGGCTCTCGCCCCTCCCACGCCATGGGAGCCATGGACCAGAGGGGAAACCCTTCTCCCATCTAGGGAGTGATGGTAAACGTAGTAATTTCAAAAATTTCCTACGCACACACAAGATCATGGTGATGCATAGCAACGAGAGGGGAGA
This sequence comes from Triticum dicoccoides, assembly GCF_002162155.2. Taxonomy (NCBI): domain Eukaryota; kingdom Viridiplantae; phylum Streptophyta; class Magnoliopsida; order Poales; family Poaceae; genus Triticum; species Triticum dicoccoides. The sequence continues at coordinate 130,281,778 of NC_041381.1, read as the reverse complement.
GTGTTGTCCACGTACCCTCGTAGACCGAAAGCGGAAGCATTAGCACAACGCGATTGATGTAGTCGTTCGTCTTCACGATCCGACCGATCCAAGTACCGAACGTACAACACCTCCGAGTTCAGCACACGTTCAGCTCGATGTCCTCCCATGAACTCTGATCCAGTAGAGCTTTGCAGGAGAGTTTCGTCAGCACGGCGGCGTGATGATGGTGTTGATGATGCTACCGACACAGGGCTTCGCCTAAGCACCGCTATGATATTACCGAGGTGGAATATGGTGGAGGGGGGCACCGCACACGGCTAAAAGATCAATGATCAATTGTTGAGTCTATGGGGTACCCCTTGCCTCGGTATATAAAGGAGGAGAGGAGGGGAGGGGCCGACCCTCTCTATGGCGCGCCCTGGCGAGTCCTACTCCCACCGGGAGTAGGATTACCCCCACTTCCATGTAGTAGGAGTAGGAGTCAAGGAAAGGGAAAAGAGAAGAGAAGGAAGGAGGGGGCGCAGCCCCTCCCCCTGGTCCAATTCGGACTAGGCCTGGGGGGGGGGGGGCGCAGCCTCCCCTCTCTCTTTCCCCTAAAGCCCAATAAGGCCCATATACTCCCCGACGAATTCTCGTAACTCTCCGGTACTCCGATAAATACCCGAATCACTTGAAACCTTTCCGATGTCCGAATATAGTCGTTCAATATATCGATATTTACGTCTCGACCATTTCGAGACTCCTCGTCATGTCCCTGATCTCATCCGGGACTCCGAACTACCTTCGGTACATCAAAACACATAACTCATAATATAAATCGTCACCGAACTTTAAGCGTGCGGACCATACGGGTTCGAGAACTATGTAGACATGACCGAGACACGTCTCTGGTCAATAACCAATAGCGGAACCTGGATGCTCATATTGGCTCCCACATATTCTACGGACATCTGTATCGGTCAAATTGCATAACTACATACATTGTTTCCTTTGTCATCGGTATGTTACTTGCCCGAGATTCGATCGTCGGTATCTCATTACCTAGTTCAATCTCGTTACCGGCAAGTCTCTTTACTCGTTCCGTAATGCATCATCCCGTAACTAACTCATTAGGCACATTGCTTGCAAGGCTTATAGTGATGTGCATTACCGAGAGGGCCCAGAGATACCTCTCCGACAATCGGAGTGACAATTCCTAATCTCGAAATACGCCAACCCAACATGTACCTTCGGAGACACCTGTAGAGCACCTTTGTAATCACCCAGTTACATTGTGACGTTTGGTAGCACACAAAGTGTTCCTCCGGTAAACGGGAGTTGCATAATCTCATAGTCATAGGAACATGTATAAGTCATGAAGAAAGCAATAACAACATACTAAACGATCAAGTGCTAAGCTAACGGAATGGGTCAAGTCAATCACATAATTCTCCTAATGATGTGATCCCGTTAATCAAATAACAACTCATGACTATGGTTAGGAAACTTAACCATCTTTGATTAACGAGCTAGTCAAGTAGAGGCATACTAGTGACATTATGTTTGTCTATGTATTCACACATGTATTATGTTTCCGGTTAATACAATTCTAGCATGAATAATAAACATTTACCATGAAATAAGGAAATAAATAATAACTTTATTATTGCCTCTAGGGCATATTTCCTTCAGTCTCCCACTTGCACTAGAGTCAATAATCTAGTTCACATCACCATGTGATTTAACACAAATATTCACATCTGTAGAATGCTCTTTTGCTTCACTTATATTTGTTAGAGCGTGGGCATATCTTTTGTAGAATGAATTAAACTCTCTTGCTTCACTTATATCTATTTAGAGAGATGTCAGGAATTGGTCATTCACATGGTTAGTCATAAAATCCTACATAAACTTGTAGATCGCTGAATATGATATGTTTGATTCCTTGCAATAGTTTTGCTATATAGAGATGATAATATGTGGGAGGTACTAGTAGATGGTTGTGTTTAGTAAGGATGTTGGTGTTAAGGTTTGTGATTCCCGAACCATGCATGTATGGTCTACTAACTATGTAACCGAATTGGCGCGCATTGTATTCTGATTGTTTATCTTTGCGTGAAGGTCGGGGGCGCGCGATGGTTAACTCCTACCAACCTCCCCCCTAGGAGCATGCGCGTAGTACTTTGTTTCGATGACTAATAGATTTTTGCAATAAGTATGTGAGTTCTTTATGACTAATGTTGAGTCCATGGATTATACGCACTCTCACCCTTCCATCATTGCTAGCCTCTTCGGTACCGTGCATTGCCCTTTCTCACCTCGAGAGTTGGTGCAAACTTCGCCGGTGCATCCAAACCCCGTCATATGATACGCTCTATCACACATAAGCCTCCTTATATCTTCCTCAAAACAGCCACTATACCTACCTATCATGGCATTTCCATAGCCATTCCGAGATATATTGCCATGCAACTTCCATCATCATCATATACATGACTTGAGCATTCATTGTCATATTGCTTTGCATGATCGTAAGATAGCTAGCATGATGTTTTCATGGCTTGTCCGTTTTTTGATGTCATTGCTATGCTAGATCATCGCAAATCCCGGTACACCGCCGGAAGCATTCATATAGAGTCATATCTTTGTTCTAGTTTTGAGTTGTAATATTGAGTTGTAAGTAAATAAAAGTGTGATGATCATCATTATAGAGCATTGCCACCAAAAAAAAGAAAAAAAAGAGAGGCCAAAGAAGCCTAAATAAAAAGGGGGCCAAAGAAGCCCACCCAAAAAAAACAAAAAAAAAAGAAAAAAGGAAGAAAAATAAAAGAGGCAATGTTACTATCCTTTTACCACACTTGTGCTTCAAAGTAGCACCATGTTCTTCATATAGAGAGTCTCCTATGTTGTCAGTTTCATATACTAGTGTGAATTTTTCATTATAGAACTTGGCTTGTATATTCCAACGATGGGCTTCCTCAGATGCCCTAGGTCTTCATGAGCAAGCAAGTTGGATGCACACCCACTTAGTTCTCAGTTTGAGCTTTCATATACTTATAGCTCTAGTGCATCCGTTGCCTGGCAATCCCTACTCCTCGCATTGACATCAATTGATGGGCATCTCCATAGCCCGTTGATTAGCCGCGTCGATGTGAGACTTTCTCCCTTTTTGTCTTCTCCACATAACCTCCACCATCATATTCTATTCCACCCATAGTGCTATATCCATGGCTCACGCTCATGTATTGAGTGAAAGTTGAAAAAGTTTGAGAATACTAAAGTATGAAACAATTGCTTGGCTGACACCGGGATAGGCATGAGGGGTATCTTGTGTTAAGAAAAGGGAGCATACAAGACTATATGATTATGTAGGGATAACGTTCTGGAAGAATTGATATTTTGAAAGACATGATTGTTTGTTGGGATGACGTAAGTATTATTGTTTTTTATGTCAAATGATAGACTATTGCTTTGAATCACTCATGTCTTAATATTCATGCCATGATTGGATTACATGATCAAGATTATGCTAGGTAGCAATCCACATCAAAAATTATCTTTTTTATCATTTACCTACTCGAGGACGAGCAGGAATTAAGCTTGGGGATGCTGATATGTCTCTGTCATATCTATAATTTTTTATTGTTCCATGCCAATATTCTACAACTTTCATATACTTTTCGCAACTTTTTATACTATTTTTGGGACTAACATATTGATCTAGTGCCCAGTGTCAGTTCCTGTTTGTTGCATGTTTTATGTTTCGCAGAAACCCAATATCAAACGGAGTCCAAACGGGATAAAATGGACGGAGCTTATTTTTGGAATATTTATGATTTTTGGGAAGTAAAATCAACGTGAGACGGTGCCCGAGGTGGCCATGAGGCAGGAGGGCGCGCCTGCCCATACTGGTGTTGGAAATATGCCCTAGAGGCAATAATAAAAGGGTTATTATTATATTTCTTTGTTCATGATAATTGTCTGTTATTCATGCTAAAATTGTATTATCCGGAAATCGTAATACACGTGTGAATACATAGACCACAACTTGTCCCTAGTGAGCCTCTAGTTGACTAGATCGTTGATCAACAGATAGTCATGGTTTCCTGACTATGGACATTGGATGTCATTGATAACGGGATCACATCATTAGGAGAATGATGTGATGGACAAGACCCAATCCTAAGCATAGCTCAAAGATCGTGTAGTTCATTTAGCTAGAGCTTTTCCAAATGGCAAGTATCATTTCCTTAGACCATGAGATTGTGCAACTCCCGGATACCGTAGGAGTGCTTTGGGTGTGCCAAACGTCACAACATAACTGGGTGACTATAAAGGTGCACTACGGGTATCATCGAAAGTGTCTGTTGGGTTGGCACGAATCGAGACTGGGATTCGTCACTCCGTATGACGGAGAGGTATCTCTAGGCCCACTCGGTAATGCATCATCATATTGAGCTCAATGTGACCAAGTGTCTGGTCACGGATCATGCATTACGGTACGAGTAAAGTGACTTGCCGGTAACGAGATTAAACGAGGTATTGGGATACCGACGATCGAGTCTCGGGCAAGTAACATACCGATTAACAAAGGGAATTGTATACGGGGTTGTTTGAATCCTCGACATCGTGGTTCATCCGATGAGATCATCAAGGAGCATGTGGGAGCCAACATGGGTATCTAGATCCCGCTATTGGTTATTGACCGGAGAGGCGTCTCGGTCATGTCTGCATGTCTCCCGAACCCGTAGGGTCTACACACTTAAGGTTCGGTGACGCTAGGGTTGTAGAGATATGAGTATGCAATAACCCAAAAGTTGTTCGGAGTCCCGGATGATATCTCGGATGTCACGAGGAGTTCCGGAATGGTCCGGAGGTAAAGAATTATATATAGGAAGTGAAGTTTCGGCCATCGGGAAAGTTTCGGGGGTTACTGGTATTGTACTGGGACCACCGGAAGGGTCCCAGGGGTCCACCGGGTGGGGCCACCTATCCTGGAGGGCCCCATGGGCTGAAGTAGGTGGGGAACCAGCCCCTGGTGGGCTGGTGCGCCCCCCCTGGGCCCCCCTACGCCTAGGGTTGGAAACCCTAGGGTGGGGGGCGCCTCCACTTGCCTTGGGGGGCAAGGCACCCCCTTGGCCGCCGCCCCCCTTGGAGATCCAATCTCCTAGGGCCAGCGCCCCCCTAGGGGCCCTATATAAAGAGGGGGGAAGGGAGGGCAGCCGCACCCTTGCACTTGGTGCCTCCCTTCCCTCTTGCTACACTTCTCCATCTCGCAGACGCTTGGCGAAGCCCTGCCGGGATCCCTGCTGCATCCACCACCACGCCGTCGTGCTGCTGGATCTTCATCAACCTCTCCTCCCCCCTTGCTGGATCAAGAAGGAGGAGATGTCTCGCTGACCGTACGTGTGTTGAACGCGGAGGTGCCGTCCGTTCGGCGCTAGGATCTCCGGTGATTTGGATCATGACGAGTACGACTCCCTCAACCCCGTTCTCTTGAACGCTTCCGCTCGATCTACAAGGGTATGTAGATGCACTCCTCTCTCTCGTTGCTAGATGAACTCATAGATTGATCTTGGTGAAACCGTAGGAAAATTTTTATTTTCTGCAACGTTCCCCAACAGTGGCATCATGAGCTAGGTCTATGCGTAGTTCTCTTTGCATGAGTAGAACACAAATCTGTTGTGGGCGTAGATGTTGTCAACTTTCTTGCCACTACTAGTCTTATTTTGCTTCAGCGGTATTGTGGGGTGAAGCGGCCCGGACCGACCTTACATGTACGCTTACGTGAGACTGGTTCCACCAACTGACATGCACTAGTTGCATAAGGTGGCTAGCGGGTGTCTGTCTCTCCCACTTTAGTTGGAGCGGATTCGATGAAAAGGGTCCTTATGAAGGGTAAATAGAAGTTGACAAATCACGTTGTGGCTTTTACGTAGGTAAGAAAACGTTCTTGCTAGAACCCTATTGCAGCCACGTAAAACATGCAACAACAATTAGAGGACATCTAACTTGTTTTTGCAGCATATGATTTGTGATGTGATATGACCAAAAGTTGTGATGAATGATGAATGATATATTGTGATGTATGAGATCATGTTCTTGTAATAGGAATCACGACTTGCATGTCGATGAGTATGACAACCGGCAGGAGCCATAGGAGTTGTCTTAATTATTGTATGACCTGCGTGTCAATGATTTAACGCCATGTAATTACTTTACTTTATTGCTAAACCGTTAGCCATAGTAGTAGAAGTAATAGTTGGCGAGCAACTTCATGGAGACACGATGATGGAGATCATGGTGTCATGCCGGTGACGAAGATGATCATGGAGCCCCGAAGATGGAGATCAAAGGAGCTATATGATATTGGCCATATCATGTCACTGTTTAATTGCATGTGATCTTTATTATGTTTATGCATCTTGTTTACTTAGAATGACGGTAGTAAATAAGATGACCCCTCATAATAATTTCAAGAAAGTGTTCACCCTAACTGTGCACCGTTGCGAAAGTTCGTCGTTACGAAGCACCACGTGATGATCGGGTGTGATAGATTCTAACGTTCACATACAACGGGTGTAAGACAGATTTACACATGCAAAACACTTAGGTTAACTTGACAAGCCTAGCATGTACAGACATGCCCTCGGAACACAAGAGACCGAAAGGTCGAACATGAGTCGTATGGAAGATATGATCAACATGGAGATGTTCACCGATGATGACTAGTCCATCTCACGTGATGATCGGACACGGCCTAGTCGACTCGGATCATGTATCACTTAGATGACTAGAGTGATGTCTAATCTGAGTGGGAGTTCATTAAATAATTTGATTAGATGAACTTAATTATCATGAACTTAGTCTAAAATCTTTACAATATGTCTTGTAGATCAAATGGCCCATGTTACCCTCAACTTCAACGCGTTCCTAGAGAAAACCAAGCTGAAAGATGATGGCAGCAACTATACGGACTGGGTCCGGAACCTAAGGATCATCCTCATAGCTGCCAAGAAAGATTATGTCCTAGAAGCACCGCTAGGTGAAGCACCCATCCCAGAGAACCAAGACGTTATGAACGCTTGGCAGTCTCGTGCTGATGATTACTCCCTTGTTCAGTGCGGCATGCTTACAGCTTAGAACCGGGGCTCCAAAATCGTTTTGAGCAACACAGAGCATATGAGATGTTTGAAGAGCTGAAAATGGTTTTCCAAGCTCATGCCCGGGTCGAGAGATATGAAGTCTCCGACAAGTTCTTCAGCTGTAAGATGGAGGAAAATAGTTTTGTCAGTGAGCACATACTCAAGATGTCTGGGTTGCACAACCGCCTGACTCAGCTGGAAGTTAATCTCCCGGATGACGCGGTTATTGACAGAATCCTCCAGTCGCTTCCACCGAGCTACAAGAGCTTTGTGATGAACTTCAATATGCAGGGGATGGAAAAGACCATTCCTGAGGTATATTCAATGCTGAAATCAGCGGAGGTAGAGATCAAGAAAGAACATCAAGTGTTGATGGTGAATAAAACCACTAAGTTCAAGAAAGGCAAGGGTAAGAAGAACTTCAAGAAGGACGACAAGGGAGTTGCCGCGCCCGGTAAGCCAGTTGCCGGGAAGAAGTCAAAGAATGGACCCAAGCCTGAGACTAAGTGCTTTTATTGCAAGGGAAGTGGTCACTGGAAGCGGAACTGCCCCAAGTACTTAGCGGACAAGAAGGCCGGCAACACTAAAGGTATATGTGATATACATGCAATTGATGTGTACCTTACCAGTACTCGTAGTAGCTCCTGGGTATTTGATACCGGTGCGGTTGCTCATATTTGTAACTCAAAGCAGGAACTGCAGAATAAACGGAGACTGGCGAAGGACGAGGTGACGATGCGCGTCGGGAACGGTTCCAAGGTCGATGTGATCTCCGTCGGCACGCTACCTCTACATTTACCTACGGGATTAGTTTTAAACCTCAATAATTGTTATTTAGTGCCAAGTTTGAGCATGAACATTGTATTTGGATCTCGTTTAATACGAGATGGCTACTCATTTAAATCCGAGAATAATGGTTGTTCTATTTATATGAGAGATATGTTTTATGGTCATGCCCCGATGGTCAATGGTTTATTCTTAATGAATCTCGAACGTGATGTTACACATATTCATAGTGTGAATACCAAAATATGTAAAGTTGATAACGATAGTCCCACATACTTGTGGCACTGCCGCCTTGGTTACAGTGGTGTCAAGCGCATGAAGAAGCTCCATGCTGATGGACTTTTAGAGTCTATCGATTATGAATCATTTGACACATGCGAGCCATGCCTCACGGGCAAAATGACCAAGACTCCCTTCTCCGGAACAATGGAGCGAGCAACCAACTTATTGGAAATCATACATACTGATGTGTGCGGTCCAATGAGCGTTGAGGCTCGCGGAGGATATCGTTATGTTCTCACTCTCACTGATGACTTGAGTAGATATGGGTATGTCTACTTGATGAAACACAAGTCTGAGACCTTTGAAAAGTTCAAGGAATTTCAAAATGAGGTAGAGAATCAACGTGACCGAAAAATAAAGTTCTTATGATCAGATCATGGAGGAGAATACTTAAGTCACGAATTTGGTACGCACTTAAGGAAATGTGGAATCGTTTCACAACTCACGCCGCCTGGAACACCTCAGCGTAACGGTGTGTCCGAACGTCGTAATCGCACTTTATTGGATATGGTGCGATCAATGATGTCTCTTACTGATTTACCGCTATCTTTTTGGGGATACGCTCTAGAGACAGCTACATTCACTTTAAATAGGGCACCGTCTAAATCCATTGAGACGACACCGTATGAATTATGGTTTGGGAAGAAACCTAAGCTGTCGTTTCTAAAAGTTTGGGGATGCGACTTATGTCAAGAAACTTCAACCTGAAAAGCTCGAACCCAAGTCAGAAAAATGCGTCTTCATAGGATACCCTAAGGAAACCATTGGGTATACCTTCTACCTTAGATCCGAAGGCAAGATCTTTGTTGCCAAGAACGGATCCTTTCTGGAGAAAGAGTTTCTCTCGAGAGAAGTAAGTGGGAGGAAAGTGGAACTTGATGAAGTACTACCTCTTGAACCGGTAAGTAGCACAGCTCAGGAAGATGTTCCTGTGGTGCCTACACCGACTGGAGAGGAAGTTAATGATGATGATCAAGGTACTTCGGATCAAGTTACTACTGAACTTCGTAGGTCCACGAGGACACGTTCCACACCAGAGTGGTATGGCAATCATGTCCTGGAAATCATGTTGTTAGACAACGGTGAACCTTCGAACTATGAAGAAGCGATGGCGGGCCCAGATTCCAACAAATGGCTTGAGGCCATGCAATCCGAGATAGGATCCATGTATGAAAACGAAGTATGGACTTTGACAGACTTGCCCGATGATCGGCGAGCGATAGAAAACAAATGGATCTTTAAGAAGAAGACGAACGTGGATGGTAATGTTACCATCTATAAAGCTCGACTTGTCGCTAAGGGTTATCGACAAGTTCAAGGGGTTGACTACGATGAGACATTCTCTCCCGTAGCGAAGCTAAAGTCCGTCCGAATCATGTTAGCAATTGCCGCATACTATGATTATGAGATATAGCAAATGGATGTCAAAACGGCATTCCTTAATGGTCATCTTAAGGAAGAACTGTATATGATGCAGCCGGAAGGTTTTGTCGACCCTGAGAATGCTAACAAGGTATGCAAGCTCTAGCGATCCATTTATGGGCTGGTGCAAGCATCTCGGAGTTGGAACATTCGCTTTGATGAGATGATCAAAGCGTTTGGGTTTATGCAGACTTATGGAGAAGCCTGCATTTACAAGAAAGTGAGTGGGAGCTCTGTAGCATTTCTCATATTATATGTAGATGACATACTTTTGATGGGAAATGATAGAGAACTCTTGGACATCATCAAGGCCTACTTGAATAAGTGTTTTTCAATGAAGGACCTTGGAGAAGCTGCTTACATACTAGGCATCAAGATCTATAGGGATAGATCGAGACGCCTCATAGGTCTTTCACAAAGCACATACCTTGATAAGATATTGCAGAAGTTCAATATGGATCATTCCAAGAAAGGGTTCTTGCCTGTATTGCAAGGTGTGAGATTGAGCTCGGCTCAATGCCCGACCACGGCAGAAGATAAAGAAGAGATGAGTGTCATCCCCTATGCCTCAGCCATATGGTCTATTATGTATGCCATGCTGTGTACCAGACCTGATGTAAACCTTGTCGTAAGTTTGGTAGGAAGGTACCAAAGTAATCCCGGCAAGGAACACTGGACAGCGGTCAAGAACATCCTAAAGTACCTGAAAAGGACTAAGGATATGTTTCTCATTTATGGAGGTGACGAAGAGCTCGTCATAAAGGGTTACGTCGATGCTAGCTTCAACACAGATCTGGATGACTCTAAGTCACAAACCGGATACATGTATATTTTGAATGGTGGGGCAGTAAGCTGGTGCAGTTGCAAGCAAAGCGTCGTGGCGGGATCTACATGTGAAGCAGAGTACATGGCAGCCTCGGAGGCAGCGCATGAAGCAATCTGGGTGAAGGAGTTCATCACCGACCTAGGAGTCATACCCAATACGTCGGGGCCAATCAAACTCTTCTGTGACAACACTGGAGCTATTTCACTTGCCAAGGAGCCCAGGTTTCACAAGAAGACCAGGCACATCAAGCGTCACTTCAACTCCATACGTGAAAATGTTCAAGATGGAGACATAGATATTTGTAAAGTACATACAGACCTGAATGTGGCAGATCCATTGACTAAACCTCTCCCTAGGGCAAAACATGATCAACACCAGAATTCCATGGGTGTTCGATTCATCACAATGTAACTAGATTATTGAAATCTAGTGCAAGTGGGAGACTGCTGGAAATATGCCCTAGAGGCAATAATAAAATGGTTATTATTATATTTATTTGTTCATGATAATTGTATGTTATTCATGCTATAATTGTATTATCTGGAAATCGTAATACACGTGTGAATACATAGACCACAACTTGTCCCTAGTGAGCCTCTAGTTGACTAGCTCGTTGATCAACAGATAGTCATGGTTTCCTTACTATGGACATTGGATGTCATTGATAACGGGATCACATCATTAGGAGAATGATGTGATGGACAAGACCCAATCCTAAGCATAGCTCAAAGATCGTGTAGTTCGTTTAGCTAGAGCTTTTCCAAATGTCAAGTATCATTTCCTTAGACCATGAGATTGTGCAACTCCCGGATACCGTAGGAGTGCTTTGGGTGTGCCAAACGTCACAATGTAATTGGGTGACTATAAAGGTGCACTACGGGTATCTCCAAAAGTGTCTGTTGGGTTGGCACGAATCGAGACTGGTATTTGTCACTCCGTATGACGGAGAGGTATCTCTGGGCCCACTCGGTAATGCATCATCATAATGAGCTCAATGTGACCACGTGTCTAGTCACGGGATCATGCATTACGGTACGTGTAAAGTGACTTGCCGGTAACGAGATTAAACGAGGTATTGGGATACCAACGATCGAGTCTCGGGCAAGTAACATACTGATTGACAAAGGGAATTGTACGGGGTTGTTTAAATCCACGACATCGTGGTTCATCCGATGAGATCATCGAGGAGCATGTGGGAGCCAACATGGGTATCCAGATCCCGCTGTTGGTTATTGACCGGAGAGGCGTCTCGGTCATGTCTGCATGTCTCCCGAACCCGTACGGTCTACACACTTAAGGTTCGGTGACGCTAGGGTTGTAGAGATATGAGCATGCAGTAACCCGAAAGTTGTTCGGAGTCCCGGATGAGATCTCGGACGTCATGAGGAGTTCCGGAATGGTCCGGAGGTAAAGAAAATTATATGGGAAGTGAAGTTTCGGCCATCGGGAAAGTTTCGGGGGTTACCGGTATTGTACCGAGACCACCGGAAGGGTCCCGGGGGTCCATCGGGTGGGTCCACCTATCCCGAAGGGCCCCATGGGCTGAAGTGGGTGGGGAACCAGCCCCTGGTGGGCTGGTGCGCCCCCCCAGGCCCCTCCTGCGCCTAGGGTTGGAAACCCTAGGGTGGGGGGCGCCTCCACTTGCCTTGGGGGGCAAGGCACCCCCTTGGCCGCCGCCCCCGTTGGAGATCCAATCTCCTAGGGCCAGCGCCCCCCTAGGGGCCCTATATAAAGAGGGGGGAGGGAGGGCAGCCGCACCCTTGCACTCGGCGCCTCCCTTCCCCCTTGCTACACTTCTCCCTCTCGTAGACGCTTGGCAAAGCCCTGCCGGGATCCCTGCTGCATACACCACCACGCCTTCGTGCTGCTGGATCTTCATCAACCTCTCCTTCCCCCTTGCTGGATCAAGAAGGAGGATACGTCTCGCTGACCATACGTGTGTTGAACGCAGAGGTGCCATCCGTTCGGCGCTAGGATCTCCGGTGATTTAGATCACGACGAGTACGACTCCCTCAACCCCGTTCTCTTGAACGCTTCCGCTTGATCTACAAGGGTCTGTAGATGCACTCCCCTCTCTCGTTGCTAGATGAACTCATAGATTGGTCTTGGTGAAACCGTAGGAAAATTTTTATTTTCTGCAACATTCCCCAACAACTGGGCACGCCCCTGACCCTCGTGGGCCCCTCGTAAGGCGGTTGACGCTGTTTTTTGGCCGCAAGAAAGCTAATTTTTGGAAAGATATCTGGGCGAATGTTTCAATCCAATCGGAGTTACGGATCTCCAGATATAAAAGAAACGGTGCCAGGGTAGAATCTGGGAACGCAGAAACAGAGAGAGACAGAGAGATAGATTCAATCTCGGAGGGGCTCTCGCCCCTCCCACGCCATGGGAGCCAAGGACCAGAGGGGGAAACCCTTCTCCCATCTAGGGAGAAGGTCAAGGAAGAAGAAGAAGAAGGGGCGCTCTCTCCCCCTTGCTTCCGGTGGTGCCGGAACGCCAACAGGGGCCATCATCATCACCACGATCTACACCAACACCTCCATCATCTTCACCAACATCTCCATCACCTTCCCCCTTCTATATTCAGCGGTCCACTCTCCCGCAACCCGATGTACCCTCTAATTGAACATGGTGCTTTATGGTTCATATTATTATCCAATGATGTGTTCCCATCCTATGATGTCTGAGTAGATTTTCGTTGTCCTATCGGTGATTGATGAATTGCTATGATTGTTTTAATTTGCTTGTGGTTATGTTGCTGTCCTATTGTGCCTCCGTGTCGCGCAAGCGTGAGGGATTCCCGCTGTAGGATGTTGCAATATGTTCATGATTCGCTTATAGTGGGTTGCTTGAGTGATAGAAGCATAAACCCGAGTAAGGGGGTTGTGGCGTATGGGATAAAGGGGACTTGATGCTTTAATGCTATGGTTGGGTTTTTACCTTAATGATCTTTAGTAGTTGCGGATGCTTGCTAGAGCTCCAATCATAAGTGCATATGATCCAAGAAGAGAAAGTATGTTAGCTTATGCCTCTCCCACATAGAACTTGCTATCGGTCTAGTAAAGTAGTCAATTGCTTAGGGACAATTCCACAACTCCTACCACCACTTTTCCACACTCGTTATATTTACTTTATTGCTTCTTTATCTAAACAGCCCCTACTTTTTATTTACGTGCTCTTTATTATCTTGCAAACCTATCCAACAACACCTACAAAGTACTTCTAGTTTCATACTTGTTCTAGGTAAAGCGAACACTAAGCGTGCGTAGAGTCGTATCAGTGGCAGATAGGACTTGAGAGAATATTTGTTCTACCTTTAGCTCCTCATTGGGTTCTACACTCTTACTTATCGAAAGAGGCTACAATTATCCCCTACACTTGTGGGTTATCAAACTCCCACTTAGATAGACATCCCTCTAATCATCTAAGTGATCACGTGATCCAAATCAACTAAACCATGTCCGATCATCACGTGAGATGGAGTAGTTTTCAATGGTGAACATCACTATGTTGATCATATCTACTATATGATTCACGCTCGACCTTTCGCTCAGTGTTCCGAGGCCATATCTGCATATGCTAGGCTCATCAAGTTTAACTCGAGTATTTTGCGTGTGCAAAACTGGCTTGCACCCGTTGTATGTGAACATAGAGCTTATGACACCCGATCATCACGTGGTGTCTCGGCACGACGAACTTTCGCAGCGGTGCATACTCAGCGAGAACACATGTACCTTGAAATTTAGTGAGAGATCATCTTATAATGCTACCGCTGAAGTAAGCAAAATAAGATGCATAAAGGATAAACATCACATGCAATCAATATAAGTGATATGATATGGCCATCATCATCTTGTGCCTTTGATCTCCATCTCCAAAGCACCGTCATGATCACCATCGTCACCGGCTTGACACCTTGATCTCCATCGAAGCATCGTCGTCGTCTCGCCAACTATTGCTTCTACGACTATCGCTACCGCTTAGTGATAAAGTAAATCAATTACATGGCGATTGCATTTCATACAATAAAGCGACAACCATATGGCTCCTGCCATTTGCCAATAACTTTGTTACAAAACATGATCATCTCATACAATAAAATTAGCATCATGTCTTGACCATATGACATCACAACAAGCCCTACAAAAACAACTTAGACGTCCTCTACTTTGTTGTTGCAAGTGTTATGTGGCTGTTACAGGCCGAGCAAGAACCGATCTTACCTATGCATCAAAACCACAACGAATTTTCGTCAAGTGTGTTGTTTTAACCTTCAACAAGGACCGGGTGTAGATACACTCGATTCAACTAAAGTTGGAGAAACTGACATCCGCCAGCCACCTGTGTGCGAAGCACGTTGGTAGAACCAGTCTCGCGTAAGCATACACGTAATGTCGGTTTGGGGCGCTTCATCCAGCAATACCGCCGAATCAAAATATGACATGCTGGTAAGCAGTATGACTATTATCGCCCACAACTCATTTGTGTTCTACTCGTGCATATAACATCTACTCATAGACCTGTCTCTGATGCCACTGTTGGGGAACGCAGTACTTTCAAAAAAATTCCTACGCACACGCAAGATCCATCTAGGTGATGCATAGCAACGAGAGGGGAGAGTGTGTCCAGTACCCTCGTAGACCGAAAGCGGAAGCGTTATATCAACGCGGTTGATGTAGTCGTACGTCTTCACGATCCGACCGATCCTAGCACCGAACGTACGGCACCTCCGTGTTCAACACACGTTCAGCTCGATGACGTCCCTTGTACTCTTGATCCAGTTGAGGCCGAGGGAGAGTTTCGTCAGCACGACGGCGTGGCGACGGTGATGATGAAGTTACCGGTGCAGGGCTTCGCCTAACCACTACGACGATATGACCGAGGTGTGTAACTGTGAAAGGGGGCACCGCACACGGTTAAGACAAATCTTGAGTACCTTTGGGGTGCCTCCTGGCCACGTATATAAAGGAGGGGATGGAAGAGGCGGCCGGCCCAAGGGGGACGCGCCAAGTGTGGGGAATC
Source organism: Triticum dicoccoides (assembly GCF_002162155.2). Taxonomy (NCBI): domain Eukaryota; kingdom Viridiplantae; phylum Streptophyta; class Magnoliopsida; order Poales; family Poaceae; genus Triticum; species Triticum dicoccoides. The sequence continues at coordinate 130,266,334 of NC_041381.1, read as the reverse complement.
CTACTAGGACTCCCCAGTCAAAGTAGGATTCCCCTCCTCTTTCCTATTCAGAGTAGGAGAGAAGGAAAGAGAGGGAGAGGAAGAAGGAAAGGGGCCCCGCGTCCCCACCACTTGTCCAATTCGGTTTGGGCAGAGGGGAGGCGCGCGCCACCTCTTGGCCCTTCTCCCCTCGCTCCACTAAAGCCCAATAAGGCCCATTACTTCTCCCGGCGAATTCCGTAACTCTCCGGTACTCCGAAAAACACCCGAATCACTCGGAACCATTCCGATGTTTGAATATAGCCTTCCAATATATCGATCTTTACGTCTCAACCATTTCGAGACTCCTCGTCATGTCCGTGATCTCATCTGGGACTCTGAACAATCTTTGGTACATCAAATCACATAACTCACAATACAAATCATCATCAAACGTTAAGCGTGCGGACCCTACGGGTTCGAGAACTATGTAGACATGACCGAGACACATCTTCGGTTAATAACCAATAGCGGAACCTGGATGCTCATATTGGCTCCTACATATTCTACGAAGATCTTCATCGGTCAAATGCATAACAACATACGTTGTTCCCTTTGTCATCGGTATGTTACTTGCCCGAGATTTGATCGTCGGTATCCTCATACCTAGTTCAATATCGTTACCGACAAGTCTCTTTACTCGTTCCGTAATGCATCATCCTGCAACTAACTCATTAGTAACAATGCTTGCAAGGCTTATAGTGATGTGCATTACCGAGAGGGCCCAGAGATACCTCTCCGATACACGGAGTGACAAATCTTAATCTCGATCCATGCCAACTCAACAAACACCTTCGGAGACACCTGTAGGGCATCTTTATAATCACCCAGTTACGTTGTGATGTTTGATAGCATACAAAGTGTTCCTCCGGTATTCGGGAGTTGCATAATCTCATAGTCATAGGAACATGTATAAGTTATGAAGAAAGCAATAGCAATAAACTAAACAATCAAGTGCTAAGCTAACGGAATGGGTCAAGTCAATCACATCATTCTCTAATGATGTGATCCCATTAATCAAATGAGAACTCATGTCTATGGCTAGGGAACTTAACCATCTTTGATTCAACGAGCTAGTCAAGTAGAGGCATACTAGTGACACTCTGTTTGTCTATGTATTCACACATGTACTAAGTTTCCGGTTAATACAATTCTAGCATGAATAATAAACATGTATCATCAAATAAGGAAATAAATAATAACTTTATTATTGCCTCTAGGGCATATTTCCTCCAGTTTCCTCATGTAGGTGCTGCTGCGTGATGTGCACCGGGAATAAGGAAAAAAGAGAAGGATGTTCAGGTGATGAGGAAACCAAATGGGACGCGGGGCTAGGCCTCAAATGAATCCAAAAGAGCTCGATGGTATGTTGTTTATTCCTCTGTTGTTTGAGATAGACTTGTGAATTTCCGGTGCTAGTATGTGAAGAACACTCTACATTTTGAGGTTTAGAGCACTTGTTTGCACTTGGCTCGCACCATGTGGTGGTGATTGTGGTTGCCTACATTCAGCCAGTGTGTGAGTCTTGGTGTAGTGAGTAATCAGATTGAGTTTTGGAGCAATATGCAACTGTAGGAACAGGCTTCATTCTGCTCGTATGTGAGTGTCAATGCTGGTGTTGGTTTCTGAGTTCATGAAGCTAGCTAGCTATTATGTCTAGTATCTCCTGGTCTGATTTGTTTAGTCTTAATTCTGGCGTCGGTTTCAAAATGACCAGTGCGCATTTGCGGTTGTGCAGTATGGCCTCGGCTACAATTCTCTGTACGTCATGTGGTTATTCCTTGGCATCTTACATTTTGTTCCATTGATTTGTTGCAGATATTGTGTAGGAGGTTGAGGCACATGAGGCCGCCGAAAGCTCTGTTGCTATTCAACGGTCTCAGAAATCTCTTCAAATAAATAGATGTGGTATATGTTCTGCCCACCTTGATATGCTTAGCAGAAGAGTTAATTTGTGAGATCTTACTGTGTTAATGGGAAACCATAGTTAACTCATGAGGCCCCTAATAGATGGATGGTGAATTTGCTTTAATGTGGCATGATATTTTATATATAGGCAGTTATGACTTGTTTTCCATTTCTGAATTGTCTACCACATAGGGAATCGGACTATGCCACGTCTGCTGGCCCTTCCCTTCCTTCCACCTCTCCCTCTTGCGCTCCTTCTCCTCCATATACCTCCTCCGGCTGCCGGCGCCCATGGCCAGCACAAAAGTTAAAATTCTTCTTCGCAATGTTTTAATGTTCGTATATTTTTTTAGTTTTGTTTCTTTGGTAGTGTTGCTGCTTCAGAGTTGAACTATAGGTGTAGTAACTATCAGTAGTCTAGGTTTGAGCATTAGAATCGTTTTAGATTCAGATAGAAGAATTAATTTGATGTGATTCTGTTTTCCAATTGACTAATCTTGGAGTAAGTTTCTCTTGAATATATGTGATCTGTTTTGTCACTTTTGTGGTAATCTTTAATATCTTTGGTTAATATAAACATGGTGGTGCAATTATGATTGAAATCACATCAACAGAAAATCTACGCCTAATTATTATTTGAATTACCTTTACACTTGTTTCACGATACATGGCAATCTCGCGGCTACTCCTGAACCCAAAACCGGCCATCCACTTGATTACTTGTATCAAATCATGGCAGGAAGTTGTTGATTTTGTCAAAAGCAGCAATCAAAGGCATGTCTGGCTACCCCGATGAATGCCATCACCAGGCGCCGAGTAAATAGCATAAAACTACTACTTTACAGGCTAGGGTTCCAAAATACTACCGGTTTTTAATTTTTCTCAGATAACTACCAAACCAGGGGTTGGCTGTTTCAAAAAACCCTAAATACTCATCGCTAGCGATTTAAACCATTTTATGACAGGTCGGACCCACTCCTAAACAATCCGTTTGTTTGACCGTTTTGTTTGATTGTTAACTTACATGTGGGACCCACATGTAAGTCGCCTCTTCTTCCTCTTATCTTCTCTTCTCTCTTCCTGTCTCTTTCTTCTTCCTTTACCCCTCCCGGCAATCACCACCCATCGGCGGCCACCTCCACCATCCGCCGCGCGCCAAGACAAGCTCGACCGCAGGAACGAACGCTGCAAGGAGGAGAAACCGCAGCGCAAGAGCACGGGCCGCGCCATGGCCAGGGGCTCAGGCCGTCGCGAGCCGCGCGCCATGGCCAGGAGCGCACCGAGATGCAAGGGCCGCCACCAGACGCGCCATGCCTAGGGGCTCGGGCCGCCACCAGCCGCGCACCATGGCCAGGAGCGCGCCGAGGAGCAAGGCGGTCGCTAGCCACGCCATGGACAGGAGCTCGGGCCCCTGCCAGCCGCGCCATGGCCAAGGGCTCGGGCCACCACCAGCCGCGCGCCATGGCCAGGAGCGGGCCGAGGAGCAAGGCCGCCGCCAGCCGCGCCATGGCGAGGAGCTCGGGCCCCCGCCAGCCGCGCCATGGCCAAGGGATCGGGCCGCCACCAGCCGCGCGCCATGGCCAGGAGCTCCTCCACCTAGCCTGTCATCCGACTAGAGAACACCTCCCCACCTTCTTGACGAGGAACGCGGCGGCGAGCTACTGCCTTTCGCTTGGCCGGCGATCTGGCCGCCGGCGAGCTGCGGTGTCGTCCTGATTGCTTTTTTCAGAAACATCGGGGACCCGATTGCTTTTTTCAGAAAACATCAGGGACCCGATTGCTTTTTTAAAAAAGTTACAGGGACCTGATTGCTTTTAAAAAAACTTACATAGGTACATACACGTGGGCCATACCTGTAAGGTAACAGTCAAACAAACGGTCAAACAAACGGTTCTCTTACGTGCGTGTCCCAACTGTCATAATCACTATCAATTTTAAAGCACTTCATGATTAGGTTTTTTTGAAACAGCCAACCCCCAACTTGGTAGTTATCAGCGAAAAATTAAAAACCGGTAGTTTTTTGGAACCCTAGCCTGTAAAGTAGTAGTTTTATGCCATTTACTCCCAGGCGCCGCTGGTGCACCCGCTTCCACTTGGGCAGTAGCCGCTTCTCCTCCACGCCCACCACCGCTATGGGCTGCCGCTGCTACTGCTCTTGCTTGTCGGCGCTGCATGCTGCTGCTCGCCGAAGCCTCGTGTTGCCGTCATCCTGGACCTGGTCGCGAGTCGCCACTCACACCATTGTTGCCGCCACAAACTGTTGTGTTCCGTGAAGAATGCAACAGTGCTGCCCCGCCATTGTTGGTCATCCTCTTGGAGCCGCTTTAGCCAGGGATGGGTGTACTCCCACCCGGCGATGTCAATGGCGATGGATGTGTCGAAAGAGTCGGAGGCGGCGAGCAGGGCGAGCGGGGCGGGGAAGAGCAGGCCGAGGCCAAGGCGGCACGGGATTGGCAGCCATGAGGCCCGCCTCCACCTACAAGGACTTTGCACCGTAGAGCTGGATCCCTCTGTCTCCCGCAGCAAAGACGCGCGCGGCAGGCAGAGGCGGTCTTCCGGCGCGGTTGGCACGCGGCAGGATGCAAGAGGAGGCGAGCTGAAGGGCACGGACAGAGGCGAGCACGCCGGCGCGCGTGGACAGCAGCGAGGGCGGGAGCTGTGGTCCTCTGCTCCGTCCGCCAATTTGCCGGCCAACGCCGGTGCCTCATTGACTTGGCTGTTGGCAATAAGCCATGCACGTGGCGATGGCAACCGGCGTGAAGATGACCAGGTCGAGTCGGTGCTTGCATCGTGGAGTGGAGGAGCTGCATGCGAAGGCCCGTTGCGATCTGTTGGATCAGGTGCGGCGTGCATGCGGCTGGAGGGAGTTAGTTGCATGCTAGCCAGATGGTTGGCCGGGTCATGCTAATGCATGCATGGGCTAGCCGGCGGGTCATCTGGCAGTGGCCGATGTGTGCGACTGTGCCATTCCAGTTAGTTAGTGTGTGGGTATGTTGCCGGGCTGGTGATGCGTGCGTGTGTGTATCTCGGGTATAAAAAGCCCTATGTGTATTGGTTGTGAGGTGAGCCGTGTGTAGCCATGTAGCCACTGTAAGGAAGAAAAGAATTGGGGCGTTCGTGCGCCCGTGGCGGCGTTCATGTGCCGGTCGGAAAATCTTGTGTCCACTGTTCTTCTTCTTCCACCTCCGTTCGAGTGAGAGGAGAGGTAGCTAGAAGGCTGCGGTTCCAACAATTGGTATGATGAGCTTGGTGTCTTGGGCGTGCTTGCCGTGCCGGGGGCGTGACAGTGATGGCGGCGCTCGCCGGCGGCTGCGCGATGGAGCTCCGGGCCGTGTGTCGGCCTATGGAGGTGGACGGCGCTGTGGCTGCCATGGCGCGTGGCGGAGGCGGCGGGGCGGTGACGTCGTACGTGCGGCGACCACGGAGGCCGCTGAGACGCTGCGTAGTGGCGCGGGGGCGCATCACGGCGTGGCGGCGTGGAGGCACTGCATGGCGGCATGGAGGCCGCAGCGGTGCAGGGCAATAAGACGCGGCGACGAGCCGGGCGCGACCGGTGCGTGTTATGGGAGCGCACTGGACGCGTCGGGCGCGTCGGGACCGCGGGCGCGCGTACGAGCGCGCGGTTGACGTTGGGAGGAGGCGTATGTTGCCATGGTGCTCGAGTCCATGCTCGAGTTCGTCTACATCCTTCCGGCGTTTGTCGCTGGCGGCTGCCATGGCGGACGCGGAGGCGGCATGCGGTGAGCGTCAGGTGCTGTCGGGCACGTCGGGCGCGTTGGGTGCGCGCGGGATGTGCGGGATGCACTGGTGCGGTCGGGCTCGTCGGGCACGTCGGATGTGTGCGGGACGTGCCGGGCGCAGAGGGACGCCAGGCGTTTGTCGCCGGCGGAGAAGGAGCTCGGCGTGTGTCGCCGGAGTCGTGACGGAGCACCGTCTGATCGGCGTCGGTGCGTCAGGTCGGGTCCGCGGGCTGGGTCACGGTCGTGGCGACATCGATGACGGGATCTGCAACAACTCCGATGACGATGTCATGGCTTAGGGGATGAGTGTTGGCAATGAGCCATGCACATGGCGATGGCAACAGGCGTGAAGATGACCAGGTCGAGTCCGTGCTTGCGTTCATGGAGTGGAGGAGCTGCATGCGAAGGCCCGTTGCGATCTGTTGGATCATGTGCGGTGTGCGCGCGGCTGGAGGGAGTTAGTTGCATGCTAGCTAGATGGTTGGCCGATGTTGGAAATATGCCCTAGAGGCAATAATAAATTAGTTATTATTATTATATTTCCTTGTTCATGATAATCGTTTATTATCCATGCTATAATTGTATTGATAGGAAACTCAGAAGTGCGGGTACATAGACAACACCATGTCCCTAGTAAGCCTCTAGTTGACTAGCTCGTTGATCAATAGATGGTTACGGTTTCCTGACCATGGACATTGGATGTCGTTGATAACGGGATCACATCATTAGGAGAATGATGTGATGGACAAGACCCAATCCTAAGCCTAGCACAAAGATCGTGTAGTTCGTATGCTAAAGCTTTTCTAATGTCAAGTATCATTTCCTTAGACCATGAGATTGTGCAACTCCTGGATACCGTAGGAATGCTTTGGGTATACCAAACATCACAACATAACTGGGTGGCTATAAAGGTGCACTACGGGTATCTCCGAAAGTATCTGTTGGGTTGGCACGAATCGAGACTGGGATATGTCACTCCGGTTGACGGAGAGGTATCTCTGGGCCCACTTGGTAGGACATCATCATAATATGCACAATGTGACCAAGGGGTTGATCACGGGATGATGTGTTACGGAACGAGTAAAGAGACTTGCCGGTAACGAGATTGAACAAGGTATCGGGATACCGACGATCGAATCTTGGGCAAGTACAATACCGCTGGACAAAGGGAATTGTATACGGGATCGATTGAGTCCTTGACATCGTGGTTCATCCGATGAGATCATCGTGGAACATGTGGGAGACAACATGGGTATCCAGATCCTGCTGTTGGTTATTGACCGGAGAACGTCTCGGTCATGTCTGCATGGTTCCCGAACCCGTAGGGTCTACACACTTAAGGTTCGATGACGCTAGGGTTATAAAGGAAGTTTGTATGTGGTTACCGAATGTTGTTCGGAGTCCCGGATGATATCCCGGACGTCACGTGGAGTTCCGGAATGGTCCGGAGGTAAAGATTTATATATGGGAAGTCCTGTTTTGGTCACCGGAAAAGTTTCGGGTGTTATCGGTAACGTACCGGGACCACCGGGAGGGTCCCGGGGGTCCACCAAGTGGGGCCACCGGCCCCAGAGGGCTGCATGGGCCAAGTGTGGGAGGAGACCAGCCCCAGGTGGGCTGGTGCGCCCCCCACAAGGGCCCAAGGCGCCTAGGGTTTGGGGAGGGGGGCACACCCACCTAACTTGGGGGGCAAGTTTCCCCCTGTCCCCCCCTTGGCTGCACCCTAGATGGGATCTAGGGAATGCCGCACCCCTTGGTGTGGGAACCCTAAAGGGGGTGCACCCCCTCCCTCTCCCCTATATATACTTGAGGTTTTGGGGCTGCCATACATAAGAGTTTTCAGCTCTCCCTGGCGCAGCCCTACCTCTCTCCTCATATCTCGCGGTGCTTGGCGAAGCCCTGCAGGATTGCCACGCTCCTCCATCACCACCACGCCGTTGTGCTGCTGCTGGACGGAGTCTTCCCCAACCTCTCCCTCTCTCCTTGCTGCATCAAGGCATGGGAGACGTCACCAGGCTGCACGTGTGTTGAACATGGAGGTGCCGTCCGTTCGGCACTAGGATCTCCGGTGATTTGGATCACGACGAGTACGACTCCTTCAACCCCGTTCTCTTGAACGCTTCCGCTTAGCAATCTAAAATGGTATGTAGATGCACTCTCCTTCTCCTCGTTGCTAGTCTCTCCATAGATAGATCTTGGTGGCTCGTAGAAAAATTTTGAATTTCTGCTACGTTCCCCATCAGTGGCATCATGAGCTAGGTCTATTGAGTAGATTCTATGCACAAGTAGAACACAAAATAGTTGTGGGCGATGATTTGTTCAATTTGCTTACCGTTACTAGTCCAATCTTGATTCGGCGGCATTGTGGGATGAAGCGGCCCGGACCGACCTTACACGTACTCTTACGTGAGACAGGTTCCACCGACTGACATGCACTTGTTGCATAAGGTGGCTAGCGGGTGCCAGTCTCTCCCACTTTAGTCGGATCGGATTCGATGAAAAGGGTCCTTATGAAGGGTAAATAGCAATTGGCATATCACGTTGTGGCTTTTGCGTAGGTAAGAAACGTTCTTGCTAGAAACCCATATCAGCCACGTAAAAACATGCAAACAACAATTAGAGGACGTCTAACTTGTTTTTGCAGGGTACGCTATGTGATGTGATATGGCCAAAAAGAATGTGATGAATGATATGTGATGTATGAGATTGATCATGTTCTTGTAATAGGAATCACGACTTGCATGTCGATGAGTATGACAACCGGCAGGAGCCATAGGAGTTGTCTTAATTTATTGTATGACCTGCGTGTCATTGAACAAACGCCATGTAATTACTTTACTTTATTGCTAACCGGTAGCCATAGTAGTAGAAGTAATAAGTTGGCGAGACAACTTCATAGAGACACGATGATGGAGATCATGATGATGGAGATCATGGTGTCATGCCGGTGAAGATGATGATCATGGAGCCCCGAAGATGGAGATCAAAAGGAGCAAAATGATATTGGCCATATCATGTCACTATTTGATTGCATGTTATGTTTATCATGTTTATGCATCTTATTTGCTTAGAACGACGGTAGTAAATAAGATGATCCCACATTAAAATTTCAAGAAAGTGTTCCCCCTAACTGTGCACCGTTGCGAAAGTTCGTCGTTTCGAAGCACCACGTGATGATCGGGTGTGATAGATTCTAACGTTCACATACAATGGGTGTAAGCCAGATTTACACACGCGAAACACTTAGGTTGACTTGATGAGCCTAGCATGTACATACATGGCCTCGGAACACAAGAGACCGAAAGGTCGAGCATGAGTCGTATGGTAGATACGATCAACATGAAGATGTTCACCGATGATGACTAGTCCGTCTCACGTGACGATCGGACACGGCCTAGTTGACTCGGATCATGTAATCACTTAGATGACTGGAGGGATGTCTATTTGAGTGGGAGTTCATTAGATGAACTTAATTATCCTAAATATAGTCAAAATCCCTTTGCAAATTATGTCATAGCTCGCGCTTTAGTTCTACTGTTTTAGATATGTTCCTAGAGAAAATTTAGTTGAAAGTTGTTAGTAGCGATTATGCGGACAATAGAAGGCTTATGTCCTTAATGCACCGCTCAGTGTGCTGGACCTCGAACGTGGTCTGTGGATGTTGCGAACATCTGACATACACGTTTTGATGACTACATGATAGTTCAGTAATGTTAAATGGTTTAGAATTGAGGCACCAAAGACATTTTTGAAATGTCGCAGAACATATGAGATGTTCCAAGAGCTGAAATTGGGATTTCAGGCTCGTGCCCACGTCAAGAGGTATGAGACCTCCGACGAGTTTTTCTTAGCCTACAAACTAAGGGAGAAAAGCTCAATCGTTGAGTTTGTGCTCAGATTGTGTGAGTACAACAATCACTTGAATCAAGTGGGAGTTGATCTTCCAGATGAGATGGTGATGTTTCTCCAAAGTCATTGCCACCAAGCTGCTAGAGCTTCGTGATGAACTATAACATATCAGGTATAGATGATCCTTGAGATATTCGCGATGTTTGATGCCGCAAAAGTAGAAATCAAGAAGGAGCATCAATTGTTGATGGTTAGTGAAACCACTAGTTTCAAGAAGGGCAAGGGCAAGAAGGGATACTTCATGAAACGGGAAATCAGCTGCTGCTCTAGTGAAGATACCCAGGGTTGAACCCAACCCGAGACTAAGTGCTTTTGTAATGAGGGAACGGACACTGAAGCGGAACTACCCTAGATACTTGGTAGATGAGAAGGCTGGCAAGGTCGATAGAAGTATATTGGATATACATTATGTTAATGTGTACTTTACTAGTACTCCTAGTAGCACCAGGTATTAGATACCGGTTCGGTTGCTAAGTGTTAGTAACTTGAAATAAAATCTACGGAATAAACGGAGACTAGCTAAAGGTGAGCTGACGATATGTGTTGGAAGTGTTTCCAAGGTTGATGTGATCAAGCATCGCACGCTCCCTCTACTATCGAGATTTGGTGTTTGCGTTGAGCATAGACATGATTGGATTATGTCTATCGCAATACAGTTATTCATTTAAGGAGAATAATGGTTACTCTGTTTATTTGAATAATACCTTCAATGGTCTTGCACCTAAAAAGAATGGTTTATTGAATCTCGATCGTAGTGATACACATTTTCATGCCAAAAGATATAAGATAGTAATGATAGTACCACTTACTTGTGGCACTGCCATGTAAGTCATATTGGTATAAAATGCATGAAGAAGCTCCATGTTGATGGATCTTTGGACTCACTTGTTTTTTGAAAAGTTTGAGACATGCGAACCATGTCTATTGGTGTATATGCATGAAGAAACTCCATGCAAATGGATCGTTTGGACTCACCTGATTTTGAATCACTTGAGATATGCAAATCATACCACATGGGCAAGATGACTAAAAAGCTTCGTTTTCAGTGAGATGGAACAAGATAGCAACTTGTTGGAAGTAACACACTTTGATGTGTGCAGTCCAATGAGTGCTGAGGCATGCAGTGAATATCGTTATGTTCTTACTTCACAGATGATTTGAGTAGATGTTGTATATTTACTTGATGAAACACAAGTCTGAATTATTGAAAGGTTCAAGTAATTTCAGAGTGAAGTTGAAGATCTTCGTGACAAGAGGATAAAATGTCTGTGATATGATCATAGAGATGGATATCTGAGTTGCGAGTTTGGTACACAATTGAGACATTGTGGAAATTGTTTCATAACTAACACTGCCTGGAACACCATAGTGTGATGGTGTGTCCGAACATCATAGATGCACCCTATTGGATATGGGGCATACCATGATGTCTCTTATCGAATTACCACTATCGTTCATGGGTTAGGCATTAGAGACAACCGCATTCACTTTAAATAGGGCACCACGTATTTCCGTTGAGATGACACCGTATGAACTATGGTTTAGAGAAACCTAAGCTGTCATTTCTTGAAAGTTTGGGACTGCGATGCTTATGTGAAAAAGTTTCATCGTGATAAGCTCGAACCCAAAATGGATAAATACATCTTCATAGGATTCCCAAAATGGTTGGGTATACCTCCTATCTCAGATCCGGAAGCAAGAGTAGCTGTTTCTAGAAACAGGTCCTTTCTCGAGGAAAAGTTTCTCTCGAAAGAATTGAGTGGGAGGATGGTGGAGACTTGATGAGGTTATTGAACCATCACTTCAACTAGTGTGTAGCAGGGCACATGAAGTTGTTCCTGTGGCACCTACACCAATTGAAGTAGAAGCTTATGATAGTGATCATGAAACTTCGGATCAAGTCACTACCGAACCTCGTAGGTCGACAAGGACACGTACTACTTCAGAGTGGTACGCAATCCTGTCTTAGAGGTCATGTTGCTAGACAACAATGAACCTACGAGCTATGGAGAAGCGATGGTGGGCCCGGATTCCGATGAATGGCTCGAGGCCATAAAATCCGACAGAGGATCCATGACTTTGGAAGAAATACTTGATGGTCGTAAGGCCATTGGGTACAGATGGATTTTAAAAGGAAGACAGACAGTGATGGTAAGTATCACCATTAAGAAAGCTCGACTTGTCATTAAGATGTTTTCCGACAAGTTCAAGGAGTTGACTACGATGAGACTTTCTCACTCGTAGCGATGCTAAGAGTCTGTTGGAATTAAATTAGCAATTACTGCATGATTTATGAAATCTTGCAGATAGGATGCAAAAATATTGTTTCCTCGACGATATCCTTGAGGAAAGGTTGTATGTGATACAACCAGAAGGTTTTTGTCAATCCTGAAAAACGCTAACAAATATGCAAAACTCCAGCAATCCTTCTAAGGACTGGAGTAAGCATCTCGGAGTTGGAATGTACGCTTTGATGAGATGATCAAAGATTTTGGGTTTATACAAAGTTTGTGAGAAACTTGTATTTCCAAAGAAGTGAGTGGGAGCACTATAGAATTTCCGATGAGTATATGTTGTTGACATATTGTTGATCAGAAATGATGTAGCATTTCTGGAAAGCATATAGGGTTATTTGAAAAGTGTTTTTCAATAGAAAACCTGGAATAAGCTGCTTGAACATTGAGCATCAAGATCTATGAGGATAGATCAAAAACGCTAAATGGTACTTCCAAATGAGCACATACCTTGACATGATCTTGAAGGTGTTCAAGATGGATCAGTCAAAGAAGGAGTTCTTGCCTGAGTTGTAAGGTATGCAGTTAAGAGTTAAAGCTCGACCACGGCAGAAGAGAGAGAAAGGACGAAGGTCGTCCCCTATTCTTCAGACGTAGGCTCTATAGTATGGTATGCTGTGTACCGCACCGGAAGTGTGCCTTTCCATGAGTCAGTCAAGGGGTACAAGAATGAACCAGGAATGGATCATTGGACAGCGGTCAAAATTGTCCTTGGAGTAAATAAAGGACATGTTTCTCGATTATGGAGGTGATAAAGAGTTCGGCGTAAAGGGTTACGTTGATGCAAGCTTTAACACCTATCCGAATGACTCTGAGTAGCAAACCGGATACATATAGTGGAGCAACCATTTGGAATAGCTCCAAGTGGAGCGTGGAAGCAACATTTCAATATGACATAGAGAATTGCGAAGTACATACGGATCTGAATGTTGCAGACCCGTTGACTAAAACCTCTCTCACAAGCAAAACATGAGCAAACCCCAAAACTCATTGAGTCTTAATCACATGGTGATGTGAACTAGTTTAGTGACACTAGTAAACTCTTTGGATGTTGGTCACATGCGATGTGACCTGTCAGTGTTAAGCACATGGCGATGTGAACTAGATTATTGACTCTAGTGCAAGTGGGAGACTGTTGGAAATATGCCCTAGAGGCAATAATAAATTAGTTATTATTATTATATTTCCTTGTTCATGATAATCGTTTATTATCCATGCTATAATTGCATTGATAGGAAACTCAGATACATGTGCGGGTACATAGACAACACCATGTCCCTAGTAAGCCTCTAGTTGACTAGCTCGTTGATCAATAGATGGTTACGGTTTCCTGACCATGGACATTGGATGTCGTTGATAACGGGATCACATCATTAGGAGAATGATGTGATGGACAAGACCCAATCCTAAGCCTAGCACAAAGATCGTGTAGTTCATATGCTAAAGCTTTTCTAATGTCAAGTATCATTTCCTTAGACCATGAGATTGTGCAACTCCCGGATACCGTAGGAATGCTTTGGGTGTACCAAACTTCACAACATAACCGGGTGGCTATAAAGGTGCACTACGGGTATCTCCGAAAGTATCTGTTGGATTGGCACGAATCAAGACTGGGATTTATCACTCCGGTTGACGGAGAGGTATCTCTGGGCCCACTCAGTAGGACATCATCATAATGTGCACAATGTGACCAAGGGGTTGATCACGGGATGATGTGTTACGGAACGAGTAAAGAAACTTGCCGGTAACGAGATTGAACAAGGTATCGGGACACCGACGATCGAATCTCGGGCAAGTACAATACCGCTGGACAAAGGGAATTGTATACGGGATCGATTGAGTCCTTGACATCGTGGTTCATCCGATGAGATCATCATGGAACATGTGGGAGCCAACATGGGTATCCAGATCCCGCTGTTGGTTATTGACCGGAGAACGTCTCGGTCATGTCTGCATGGTTCCCGAACCCGTAGGGTCTACACACTTAAGGTTCGATAACGCTAGGGTTATAAAGGAAGTTTGTATGTGGTTACCGAATATTGTTCGGAGTCCCGGACGATATCCCGGACATCACGAGGAGTTCCGGAATGGTCCAGAGGTAAAGATTTATATATGGGAAGTCCTGTTTTGGTCACCGGAAAAGTTTCGGGTGTTATCGGTAACGTACCGGGACCACCGGGAGGGTCCCAGGGGTCCACCAAGTGGGGCCACCGGCCCCAGAGGGCTGCATGGGCCAAGTGTGGGAGGGGACCAGCCCCAGGTGGGCTGGTGCGCCCCCCCACAAGGTCCCAAGGCGCCTAGGGTTTGGGGAGGGGGGCGCACCCACTTTACTTGGGGGGCAAGTTTCCCCCTCTCCCCCCCTTGGCCGCACCCTAGATGGGATCTAGGGGCTGCCGCACCCCTTGGGGTGGGAACCCTAAAGGGGGCGCACCCCCTCCCTCTCCCCTATATATACTTGAGGTTTTGGGGCTGCCATACATAAGAGTTTTCAGCTCTCCCTGGCGCAGCCCTACCTCTCTCCTCATATCTCGCGGTGCTTGGCGAAGCCCTGCAGGATTGCCACGCTCCTCCATCACCACCACGCCGTTGTGCTGCTACTGGACGGAGTCTTCCCCAACCTCTCCCTCTCTCCTTGCTGGATCAAGGCATGGGAGACGTCACCAGGCTGCACGTGTGTTGAACGCGGAGGTGTCGTCCGTTCGGCACTAGGATCTCCGGTGATTTGGATCACGATGAGTACGACTCCTTCAACCCCGTTCTCTTGAACGCTTCCGCTTAACGATCTACAAGGGTATGTAAATGCACTCTCCTTCTCCTTATTGCTAGTCTCTCCATAGATAGATCTTGGTGACTCGTAGGAAAATTTTGAATTTCTGCTACGGTCCCCATCAGTGGCATCATGAGCTAGGTCTATTGAGTAGATTCTATGCACAAGTAGAACACAAAATTTTTGTGGGTGATGATTTGTTCAATTTGCTTACCGTTACTAGTCCAATCTTGATTCGGCGACATCGTGGGATGAAGCGGCCCGGACCGACCTTACACGTACTCTTACATGAGACAGGTTCCACCGACTGACATGCACTTGTTGCATAAGGTGGCTAGCGGGTGCCAGTCTCTCCCACTTTAGTCGGATCGGATTCGATGAAAAGGGTCCTTATGAAGGGTAAATAGCAATTGGCATATCACATTGTGGCTTTTGCGTAGGTAAGAAACGTTCTTGCTAGAAATCCATAGCAGCCACGTAAAAACATGCAAACAACAATTAGAGGATGTCTAACTTGTTTTTGCAGGGTATGCTATGTGATGTGACATGGCCAAAAAGAATGTGATGAATGATATGTGATGTATGAGATTGATCATGTTCTTGTAATAGGAATCATGACTTGCATGTCGATGAGTATGACAACCGGCAGGAGCCATAGGAGTTGTCTTAATTTATTGTATGACCTGCGTGTCATTGAACAAACGCCATGTAATTACTTTACTTTATTGCTAACTGGTAGCCATAGTAGTAGAAGTAATAAGTTGGCGAGACAACTTCATAGAGACACGATGATGGAGATCATGATGATGGAGATCATGGTGTCATGTCGGTGACGATGATGATCATGGAGCCCCGAAGATGGAGATCAAAAGGAGCAAAATGATATTGGCCATATCATGTCACTATTTGATTGCATGTGATGTTTATCATGTTTATGCATCTTATTTGCTTAGAACGACGGTAGTAAATAAGATGATCCCACATTAAAATTTCAAGAAAGTGTTCCCCCTAACTGTGCACCGTTGCGAAAGTTCGTCGTTTCGAAGCACCACGTGATGATCGGGTGTGATAGATTCTAACGTTCACATACAATGGGTGTAAGCCAGATTTACACACGCGAAACACTTAGGTTGACTTGATGAGCCTAGCATGTACATACATGGCCTCGGAACACAAGAGACCGAAAGGTCGAGCATGAGTCGTATGGTAGATACGATCAACATGAAGATGTTCACCGATGATGACTAGCCCATCTCACGTGATGATCGGACACGGCCTAGTTGACTCGGATCATGTAATCACTTAGATGACTGGAGGGATGTCTATTTGAGTGGGAGTTCATTAGATGAACTTAATTATCCTGAACATAGTCAAAAGCCCTTTGCAAATTATGTCATAGCTCGCGCTTTAGTTCTACTGTTTTAGATATGTTCCTAGAGAAAATTTAGTTGAAAGTTGTTAGTAGCGATTATGCGGACAATAGAAGGCTTATGTCCTTAATGCACCGCTCAGTGTGCTGGACCTCGAACATGGTCTGTGGATGTTGCGAACATCTGACATACATGTTTTGATGACTACATGATAGTTCGGTAATGTTAAATTGTTTAGAATTGAGGCACCAAAGACATTTTTGAAATGTTGCAGAACATATGAGATGTTCCAAGAGCTGAAATTGGGATTTCAGGCTCGTGCCCACGTCAAGAGGTATGAGACCTCCGACGAGTTTTTCTTAGCCTACAAACTAAGGGAGAAAAGCTTAATCTTTGAGCTTGTGCTCAGATTCTCTAAGTACAACAATCACTTGAATCGAGTGGGAGTTGATCTTCCAGATGAGATGGTGATGTTTCTCCAAAGTCATTGCCACCAAGCTGCTAGAGCTTCGCGATGAACTATAACATATCAGGGATAGATGATCCTTGAGATATTCACGATGTTTGACGCCGCGAAAGTAGAAATCAAGAAGGAGCATCAATTGTTGATGGTTAGTGAAACCACTAGTTTCAAGAAGGGCAAGGGCAAGAAGGGATACTTCATGAAACGGCAAATCAGCTGCTGCTCTAGTGAAGAAACCCAGGGTTGAACCCAAACCCGAGACTAAGTGCTTTTGTAATGAGGGAATGGACACTGAAGCAGAACTACCCTAGATACTTGGTAGATGAGAAGTTGGCAAGGTCGATAGAAGTATATTGGATATACATTATGTTAATGTGTACTTTACTAGTACTCCTAGTAGCACCAGGTATTAGATACCGGTTCGGTTGCTAAGTGTTAGTAACTCGAAATAAAATCTACGGAATAAATGGAGACTAGCTAAAGGTGAGCTGACGATATGTGTTGGAAGTGTTTCTAAGGTTGATGTGATCAAGCATCGCACGCTCCCTCTACCATCGAGATTTGGTGTTTGCGTTGAGCATAGACATGATTGGATTATGTCTATCGCAATACGTTTATTCATTTAAGGAGAATAATGGTTACTCTGTTTATTTGAATAATACCTTCAATGGTTGAGGGAGTCCCGGACTAGGGGGTGTCCGGATAGCCGAACTATCATCATCGGCCGGACTCCAAGACTATGAAGATACAAGATTGAAGACTTCGTCCCGTGTCCGGATGGGACTTTCCTTGGCGTGGAAGGCAAGCTTGGCGATACGGATATGTAGATCTCCTACCTTTGTAACCGACTCTGTGTAACCCTAGCCCTCTCCGGTGTCTATATAAACCGGATGGCTTTAGTCCATGGGACGAACAACAATCATACCATAGGCTAGCTTCTAGGGTTTAGCCTCCTTGATCTCGTGGTAGATCTACTCTTGTAACCCACATCATCAATATTAATCAAGCAGGACGTAGGGTTTTACCTCCATCAAGAGGGCCCGAACCTGGGTAAAAACATCGTGTCCCTCGTCTCCTGTTACCATCCGCCTAGACGCACAGTTCGGAACCCCCTACCCGAGATCCGCCGGTTTTGACACCGACATTGGTGCTTTCATTGAGAGTTCCTCTGTGTCATCGCGATCAGGAAGGATGCCTTCTCCCGTCTTTAAAGACGGTACCGTCATCAAGAGAGCTTTGGCCGCCGGCCAAACTGTCCGGCTAGGTGGTTTTCTTATGACCGCATGTTCGACCACCGCTCCAACGATGACCTCTCAGGTCATCAAAAGCGATCTTCACGTCAGCCCGGAATTCGCCGAGCAGTTAGATCCAATCGAGCTCTCCTCTGTGAACGAGCTCTTGGATCGCATCGCCGCACTGGGAGTCGCCACAGACTACGATCAGATTGGGCTTAAACCCGATCTGAGAGAAATTAACTCTCCTCAGGCCACCCACCACGTTGTCATGGTAGAGGAACAATGTGGCAACCCTTCTTCTACGTTGAAAACCAACTATGTCCGGGTTCCCAATCCCTCCAAGACGGATTCCCGCGAAGGGACGGACGCTAATCAAATACTGAACTTAGAGTCAGGCATCGGACTAGATTCGTTGGAAAGCATCCAGCAAGTCAAGCTTCCAAATCCGGAAACTTCTTGGCCTTTGAGCCTCAGATCGGGCGGGGTTCCGAACTTGATTCCACCTGCCCACCCAAACATAAGCGATCTATCTTGAATACGGCAAGAGCCCGATGAAATAGTACATCATTACTGGGCCAGATTCCTCCTGGTTATGAACAGGATAAAGGACTGCTGCGAAGAAAGCGCGATTTCAATTTTTTGCAACAATTGCACGGACAAGGGAATCATGAACGCCATAAGCCGTCGCGAAGTTACACGCTTCACCGACCTAGCGACTATCATACAAAAATACTGTGCGGTAGAGAGTGCCAGGAACACCGAAACTAGGTTTTGGGACAGTCCGGCCTTGATCACAACCCTAGTCCGAAGTAAAAGGGTGCGCCATACTCAAGCACCTGGGTTAAAAACCAAAAAGCAAAGACCCCCTAAAGGGCATGGAACCGTACTGGAGGGCTGGCTCAACGGACCCTGCAAAATCCACAGTACGGAGGGCGCCACTCCAACACACAGCCTTTGAGCATGTTGAATACTACGGCAGGTGGCCAAAAGTGGTGAAGGCTTTCTAGCCCCGGGCAAACAGCCCAGCAGTACCGGTACGGTATTAACAGTCTTCGAGACTTTCGCATCAAATAACATGCGAAAACGAACAATCCGCGGCCTCGCCGAAGTCTACCAAGTAGCAACAGCAAATCCATGGAGTAACACGGCTATCACCTTCAACGCCAGCGACGAACCTAAATTCCGAACAGCTAGAGCACCAGCCGCATTGGTCCTCAGTCCAATAGTGGACGGCTTTCGCCTTACCAAGGTACTCATGGATAGCGGCAGCGGATTAAACCTCATCTACGAGGAAACCCTTCAAAAAATGGATATTGACTGGAGCCGCATCGAGCGAAGCAGCACAACCTTCAGAGGGATAATCCCTAGTCGAGAAGTACGCTGCACGGGCAAAATCACACTAGATGTAGTGTTCGGCTCACCGGACAATTACAGGTCCGAGGAGGTCACGTTCCAAGTGGCCCCATTCGGCAGCGGATATCACGCTTTGTTAGGGCGAGAGGCATTCACAATCTTCCAAGCTATACCCCACTACGGGTACATGAAGCTCAAAATGCCCAGACCCAATGGGATAATCACTCTTGCCAGCGATCCAGATACATCACTCCGCACTGAAAATAAGACAGTTGCACTGGCCCTAGAGGCATTGTCCAAAGCCCTAGCGGCAGAGGAACTAACTACGCTGCGCTCCACGGTGGATAGGGACGATGTGATACTCGATAAGAGGTCCAAGTCCACCTCTTTTAAACCAGCAGACAAAATAGTCAAATTTTAGGTCTATCCAACGGACCCCACAAAGACGGCCTCCATTGGGGCACAATTAAGTCCTGATGTCGAAGCCGCACTACGAGAATTCCTTCGGGAAAATTGGGACATTTTTGCCTGGCACCCTTCAGACATGCCAGGAATCCCACGCAGGCTGGCAGAGCACAGCCTAAACATCCTAAAAGGATTCAAGCCAGTCAAACAAGCTCTTCGGCGGTTTTCTGAACCCAAAAGACAGGCAATGGGAGAAGAGCTAGCCAAACTCTTAGAAGCCGGATTCATCAGAGATATAAAACATCCGGACTGGCTAGCCAATCTAGTAATGGTACCAAAAAAGGACAAATCCTGGCGCCTTTGCGTCGATTTTAAAGACCTTAACAAGGCCTCTCCAAAGGACCCTTTCCCCCTCCCTCGCATCGACCAAATCATCGATGCTACCGCAGGGCACGATTCATTGTGCTTCCTCGACGCATACTCCAGATATCATCAAATCAAGATGGCGGAGAAAGACCAGGCCGCAACGGCATTCATTACTCCATATGGGCCATTCTGCTTCAACACAATGCCCTTCGGACTCAAAAACGCCGGCGCAACATATCAGCGCATGATTCAAACATGTCTGGCTACCCAGATAGGCAAAACAGTAGAGGCATACGTAGATGATGTGGTCATCAAGACCAAACACGTCGAAACTCTAGTAGAAGACTTGAGGGTGACATTCGACAACCTCCGAGCATATGACATTAAGCTCAATCCGGAAAAATGCGTCTTCGGCGTACCAGCCGGAAAGCTCTTGGGCTTCATCGTATCCGGTAGAGGAATTGAAGCAAACCCGGCCAAAATCCGAGCTCTGTCACAATTGGATATTCCAAAAGACCTCAAGCAAATACAAAAACTAACCGGATGCGTAGCGGCCTTAAGCCGCTTCATCTCCCGTTTGGGAGAAAAGGCTCTGCCCCTCTACCGCCTCCTCCGGTGCACCGAACATTTCGAATGGACGGATGCTGCCACGGCCGGACTCGAAGAAATAAAGGCCATACTGGCAACAAATCCGGTCCTGGCCGCGCCCAACCTGGGCGAACCTATGTTATTATATATCGCAGCAACACATCAAGTTGCCAGCGCGGTACTCGTCGTCGAGCGAGAGACAGAAGGGCACAGATTCCCTCTTCAAAAACCAGTGTACTACGTATCCACTGTTCTAACTCCATGCAAGTCCCGGTACCCACATTATCAAAATATAGCATATGTGGTGTTCATGACATCCTGGAAGCTGCGACACTACTTTCAAGAGTGTTCCATAACGGTGGCCTCCGAAGTACCTCTCAACGATATTATCAACAATCGCGACGCAACGGGCATGATTGCAAAATAAGCTATTGAGCTCTTACCATTTGACATAACCTATAAACCACGGTGAGCTATAAAATCGCAGGTTCTGGCCGACTTCGTCGCCGAATGGACCGAAGCTGAACTCCCTAAAGAGTACGACGCATACTCCAATTGGATCATGCATTTCGACGGATCCAAAATGTTGGCTGGGTTGGGGGCTGGCGTCATCCTGACGTCCCCAACTGGAGACACAATCCAATACGTACTTCAAATAATGTACATGGACTCCAATAACGCAGCCGAATACGAGGCCCTTCTACATGGCCTCCGGATGGCAATCTCCATGGGCATTCAACGCCTAGAGGTGCACAGAGATTCAAACCTCGCAATATCCCAAGTAAATGGAGACTTTGATGCCAAAGATCCAAAAATGGCAGCTTACCGCAACGCCGTCCTAAAAATGTCAGCTCGGTTCGAAGGACTCAAATTCCACCATGTAGCTCGGGATAATAACCAGGCAGCAGACGTGTTAGCACGCATCGGTGCGAAACGAGACGCCGTCCCTCCAAACATCTTCCTGGAACGGCTCTTCAATCCATCCGTGTTATGGGAAGAGGAGTCCGGAAATCACAATCCGGAGCCAGCTGCATCACCGAACTCAGACCATTCTGACACAATCGGCGGCTCAGCCAACGAAATAACACCCTCAGCTCACGAAATAATGGCAGTAATTGCCCCGTGGACAGAACCATTCCTAGCCTACTTAATTCGGCAGGAACTTCCCGAAGACCAAAATGAGGCCCGCTGCATAGTTCGGCGATCTAAAGCCTACAAGGTCCATGAGGGAGAACTTTATAAGAAAAGCACAACCGGAGTCCTTCAAAGGTGTATCTTCGAAGAGGAGGGGCGGAATCTCCTGGCTGAAATTCACGCCGGACTCGGCGGGCACCACGCTGCAGCCCGGGCACTAGTAGGTAAGGCCTTTCGTACAGGATTTTATTGGCCGACAGCCCGGGCGGATGCTCGGGACTTAGTCCAACGATGCGTCGGTTGCCAGCTCTTTGCTAATCATAGCCACATGCCACCCACCGCCCTCAAAACTATACCCATTACCTGGCCGTTCGCGGTCTGGGGGCTTGACATGGTTGGACCCCTTAAAGGGGGAACCCACAAGCACAAATACTTATTGGTCATGGTGGAAAAATTCACCAAATTGATTGAGGCCAAGCCGGTTAAAACGGCAGAATCCGGACCGGTGATAGACTTCCTATCCGGGGTAGTACACCGTTTCGGCGTCCCCCACAACATCATCACTGATAACGGCACGAACTTCACTGCCGACGAGGTTAAACTCTAGTGCAAAAACATGGGCATCAAGCTCGATTACGCTTCAGTCTATCACCCCCAAACTAACGGTCAAGTCGAGCGAGCAAATGGTCTAATCATGAGCGGCATCAAACCCAGACTAGTGCGGTCCCTCAAGGAATCTAACACGCACTGGGTAGAGGAGCTCGACTCCGTACTCTGGGGGCTGCGGACCATGCCAAACCGAACTACTGGATTCACACCATTTTTCATGGTGTACGGCGCAGAGGCAGTTCTGCCTTGCGATATAATTCATGACTCACCTCGTGTGCGCATGTACGAAGAAAGAGAAGCCGAGTTGGATCGGCAGGACAGTTTGGACGCCTTAGAGGAGGAGCGGGACGTGGCAAAGGCTCGTTCCGCATTCTATCAGCAACAGGCTCGAAGATATCAAAGCAGAGAAGTACGGGCCAAAACTTACAATGTCGGCGAACTAGTTCTACGCCTGCCGAACAAGAAAAAGGACAAACTTAAGCCCAAGTGGGAAGGTCCCTTCATCATCGACCAAGTCCTGACCGGCGGAGCATACCGTCTACGTAAAGCATCTGACAACCGACTCGAGCCGAACCCATGGAACGCGGCCCGTCTCCGAAGATTCTACGCCTAAACACCGGACTCAGAGTTCGTCTCACTCCCCCGTCCACCCTTTTTTTTTATTTTTTACTGTCTCTTGTCCCCCTCCTTCTTCCCACTTTTTCATTACCTTTTATAGGCTGATTTGCGCTTTGTTCGCACACACTTGATGTGCTCCTAGCACTCATTATACCTGGGGGCTTCTTTACCAGAAGCTTATTAATATGGGCTTCACGCCCAATACATGTGTCATACTTCCGCATGTACCTTTTATTCACCATTATATGCATCGATATGACTTAAGTTTTGGCCAAGCTGGGTCGCCTGGCTCCTGTGCTTACCCCTACGTTCCCGATTGTTCGGCTAGGAGGTAAAGGGAGCACCTCTGCGATTGTTACTGCCGGGTCAGCCGGATGTGTACCTCAGACTGGGTGAAGCCGAAAGCTAGCGTTCTTAAGAGAATATTCGGTCGGTGACTTGAAAAATGATTTATTACTTATTTATAAGCCCCCAGATGCTTTTTCTGCTATTTTCACAGTCCGGCATTGCACCTTAGGGCATGCCTCCCAGGGAAAGGAACCCTTAACGGAACTATTCTCCCTGGAAGATGTTTCTTACTAACCATGTAATATAACATAACTAGTTGGGCACTTGTCTGATAAAGCAATTATGACCCCGACGCCTTGTCTCCATGCATGCGCTGGTTCTTTTATAACCGTAGGGGTATCCGGACACACTCCGGACTGTTGGGTCCCGAGGTTGAAGCGAAACGGTCCACAAAGACAAACGATCTACAATCCGGCTAGAAGGCATCTTACATGTCATTTCAAATTCAATCGTCAAACCGACTGATTGTACTCCTCCTCAATCCCATCTATCAGGCTGTCTAATTTACAGTCCTGTTGGGAATATTTCGCGGCCAGTTCTACTTGGCCATACGTCAAGCTCACAGGGATCTCCTTCCCATCAGGCCCCACAGGTCCGACCTCAGCCGTGTGGTTTGGGTCAGCCTTCGGGTAGCGCATCTTCACCATGGCCTAGGCCTCCCTGGCGCCCTGACGGCAGGCCGATATCTTCCACAAACGGAGGCGTCACCGTGCTCCCTGGAGCTTCTCAGCAAGCTCACCAAGGCCCTGGGATAGGGAGACGGATGGCCATAAAGCCTGAACGACGCCACTCATCGGCTGCCGAACACGTTCGAACAATTGCGCCAGCTCGGGAAGTTGGTCACCTGTTGACCCAAGCATTTCCTCCGCAGGGCGACCTGTGAGCACACCTAAAGACATATTTCTGTCAAACGACTTCCTCGCCGAATTCTTCTTTTCAAAGGAATTTGCTCAAGCACTTACTATAAATGCCGCGACGAAGTCGCTGATTCTCCTTCAAGGAGCCAGACAGCTGGGCCCGAACACCTTTCAGCTCTTCTCCTAGCTGGGTGTGGGCATCTTGGAGCTTGTTTCTCTCCTGCTGCACCTTCATAGGCACCCTCTCGCCAGCCTTTAGCTGACGCAGTAGCTGTTGCTTGTCCGGATCTAGTCCGGCGCCCTCTGCAATATTATTGTCAGATTCACACCGCACTTTGTTCATTAATTATCTTTTCGAAGTACGTCTTACCAGCGGGGGTCTTTGTGGCTCCCCCTGTGGCGGCCAGTGCGGCCTCAAGTTGGGCCTTGCACTCTTGGAGCTCCTGGGACAGATGGGTATTCTTCTCCGTAAGATCCTGCATAAAAATTGATCCTTAAATCAGTTATTTTAACCATTTTAAGTCTCGGGGGCTACTGGCATATATAACTATTAAAATTACTTACATGTAGGTCTTTCACATACTGCTCCATGGCTCTAGTTAACCCATCTTGAGCAGCACGGAGGTGCGCGTTTCCCGCATCAAAGGCATTTAACGCCTCCGGGGAGAAACACGCGTCCCGAAGAACTGTTCAGCGACGCTTGTGATTCATGGCGCTCTCCACCTCAGACCGGGTGGCGGACAGCCTGTCGGCATCCTCCGTTGGAGGAGCGTCCGACTCATGCCTTGTATTTGCCTCCCCTTCCAGGCCGTGCATTGGAGCATGGCTGGTGGAGGCTTGATGGGCAACCTCTCCGGACACTGTCTGGCGAGCACTCTTTCTGGAAAGGTTATGAGCATTAATATACCTCCTGGGAATCCTTCCCTTAAAAAATAGCGGTGCTCCGTACCGTTGCGGCGACGTTTCAGTTCGCGTTGCACTCCTCTTCCGCCTGCTGGGCCGGAATGACCCTTGTTGGCCGGTCGCTGCGGGCTCGACTTCCTGCCGTAAAGGCGCTTCCTGCCGAACACCATTGGAGCACGGTGGTCAGAACTAAGCATTAAAGAAGTAACGGCGACAGGACTTCGGTCGTACTCACCGGGGAAGCCGGACACAAACCGGGGTAGTCAGCCATAATGGTGACTAAAGCATTATCTATGCTGAGCTGGTGGTACACCCCGTCGATCAGTTCCACCGCTAAGTCCGGATCCTCTTCGGAGGCCGGATCGAGGGACCTTTCTGGGTCTTCGGGTTGTGGGGCTGGGCTTTTTATGCCCTCCACATCCCGACACAGTTCCTGTGTCAAAATCATACAATAAGACAATTGCCCTTTAAAGGCACGGTTCAGATATGCATGCGACCGCTTACCCAGCTCCGAGGGTTGTTCATGGAAAATCCGTTCAGAGGATTAATGCGGAGGAAGTCCTCCTTCTCCCCCTTGTACAAGCCGGACAGGATCTTCACCAGATCGTCGGCCGAGCCAGGTCCCTTGCGGCCATGACGGGTGACGTCGTCGTCTCCGTTGAAGTCCCACATGGGGTGGCCCCTTTATTGGAGCGGCTGCACCCCACGCATAATGCATGTGGCCATGACTCCGATCATGGTTAATCCGGAATGGGCTAGCAGCCGTATCCAGCCCATCAAGTAATGGACGCTACTATCATCTTCTCGTCGAGGGCTCCGTGGGCGCCAACTTAGGCGTTTCTTCAGGGGAGCGTTGCTGAACTCCGGAAGGCCGATCCGGACTGGATCTGGCAGCGGAGCGTCCTCCATATAAAACCACTCCGAAGGCCAATCTTCGGACACCTTCTTTGGGGTCCCGGACAGGTATCTGGTCCCGGCGATGCGCCATATTTCGGCTCCACCCACTTGATGTACAAGGCAAAACAGCCTCTTCCACAGTGCAAAATGGGGCTCAATGCCCAAGAACAGCTCACACAGAGCTACGAAGCCCGCGATGTGCAAAATGGAGGCAGGTGTAAGGTGATGAAGCTGGAGTCCATAGAACTCCAGGAGCCCCCGGAGAAACGAATGTATAGGAAATCCGAGTCCCCTTATTAAGTAGGAGACGAAGCACACCCGCTCTCCTTAGGAGGGATTGGGGGCGCTCTCCGCCTGCTTCCCACCTTTGTAGGTGGCCAGTCCGGCTCGAACTGGAACCATGAAGGCCGGGGGAAGATATTCCTCTGCTTGGAGCGTCACTAACTCGCTGTGCGGGACTGAGCATCTCCTCGAATCTCCTGGCTTAGGGCTGGGAGCGCGAGAAGAGGAGCCGCGTCGACTATCCATGTTGGAATGGGTTTGGTGTCAGATGCGCCTTGGTGAGTGCTTGCAGAAGGAGGAGGATGTGATTTGGATCGGGATCCTCGCCTCCCTTATAGGCAGCTTATTTGCGCAGCTAGGGGGTAAAACATAAAAATACCCTGGCTTTTCGCATTCGTGCGACGCGTGGAAGAAGACCATTATTGGACGCGGAAGCCAAGGAGCGCAGCATTTATGAAGCAACCGGACACTATCCGGCAAACACATGGAGCATGAAGAAGAACCCGCCTTGCAAACGCCGAAGACAACATATGCGCCGGATTCGTCGTTATTGAAGCCTGGTTCGAGGGCTACTGAGGGAGTCCCGGACTAGGGGGTGTCCGGATAGCCGAACTATCATCATCGGCCGGACTCCAAGACTATGAAGATACAAGATTGAAGACTTCGTCCCGTGTCCGGATGGGACTATCCTTGGCGTGGAAGGCAAGCTTGGCGATACAGATATGTAGATATCCTACCTTTGTAACCGACTCTGTGTAACCCTAGCCCTCTCCGGTGTCTATATAAACCGGATGGCTTTAGTCCATGGGACGAACAACAATCATACCATAGGCTAGCTTCTAGGGTTTAGCCTCCTTGATCTCGTGGTAGATCTACTCTTGTAACCCACATCATCAATATTAATCAAGCAGGACGTAGGGTTTTACGTCCATCAAGAGGGCCCGAACCTGGGTAAAAACATCGTGTCCCTCGTCTCCTGTTACCATCCGCCAAGACGCACAGTTCGGGACCCCCTACCCGAGATCCGCCGGTTTTGACACCGACAATGGTCTTGCACCTAAAAATAATGGTTTATTGAATCTCGATCGTAGTGATACACATTTTCATGCCAAAAGATATAAGATAGTAATGATAGTACCACTTAGTTGTGGCACTGCCATGGAAGTCATATTGGTATAAAACGCATGAAGAAGCTCCATGTTGATGGATCTTTGGAATCACTTGTTTTTTGAAAAGTTTGAGACATGCGAACCATGTCTATTGGTGTATATGCATGAAGAAACTCCATGCAAATGGATCGTTTGGACTCACCTGATTTTGAATCACTTGAGATATGCTAATCATACCACATGGGCAAGATGACTGAAAAGCCTCGTTTTCAGTGAGATGGAACAAGATAGCAACTTGTTGGAAGTAACACACTTTGATGTGTGCAATCCAATGAGTGCTGAGGCATGCAGTGAATATCGTTATGTTCTTACTTCACAAATGATTTGAGTAGATGTTGTATATTTACTTGATGAAACACAAGTCTGAATTATTGAAAGGTTCAAGTAATTTCAGAGTGAAGTTGAAGATCTTCGTGACAAGAGGATAAAATGTCTGTGATATGATCATAGAGATGGATATCTGAGTTGCGAGTTTGGTACACAATTGAGACATCATGGAAATTGTTTCATAACTAACACTGCTTGGAACACCATAGTGTGATGGTGTGTCCGAACATCATAGATGCACCCTATTGGATATGGGGCATACCGTGATGTCTCTTATCGAATTACCACTATCGTTCATGGGTTAGGCATTAGAGACAACCACATTCACTTTAAATAGGGCACCACGTATTTTCGTTGAGATGACACCGTATGAACTATGGTTTAGAGAAACCTAAGCTGTCATTTCTTGAAAGTTTGGGACTACGACACTTATGTGAAAAAGTTTCATCGTGATAAGCTCGAACCCAAAATGGACAAATACATCTTCATAGGATACCCAAAATGGTTGGGTATACCTCCTATCTCAGATCCGGAAGCAAGAGTAGTTGTTTCTAGAAATGGGTCCTTTCTCGAGGAAAAGTTTCTCTCGAAAGAATTGAGTGGGAGGATGGTGGAGACTTGATGAGGTTATTGAACCATCACTTCAACTAGTGTGTAGCAGGGCACATGAAGTTGTTCCTATGGCACCTACACCAATTGAAGTAGAAGCTTATGATAGTGATCATGAAACTTCGGATCAAGTCACTACCGAACCTCGTAGGTCGACAAGGACACGTACTACTTCAGAGTGGTACGCAATCCTATCTTAGAGGTCATGTTGCTAGACAACAATGAACCTACGAGCTATGGAGAAGCGATGGTGGGCCCGGATTCCGATGAATGGCTCGAGGCCATAAAATCCGAGAGAGGATCCATGACTTTGGAAGAAATACTTGATGGTCGTAAGGCCATTGGGTACAGATAGATTTTAAAAGGAAGACAGACAGTGATGGTAAGTATCACCATTAAGCAAGTTCGACTTGTCGTTAAGATGTTTTCCGACAAGTTCAAGGAGTTGACTACGATGAGACTTTCTCACTCGTAGCGATGCTAAGAGTCTGTTGGAATTAAATTAGCAATTACTGCATGATTTATGAAATCTTGCAGATAGGATGCAAAAACATTGTTTCCTCGACGATATCCTTGAGGAAAGGTTGTATGTGATACAACCAGAAGGTTTTTGTCAATCCTGAAAAACGCTTACAAATATGCAAAACTCCAGCAATCCTTCTAAGGA
The DNA here is from genome assembly GCF_002162155.2 of Triticum dicoccoides. Classification (NCBI taxonomy): domain Eukaryota; kingdom Viridiplantae; phylum Streptophyta; class Magnoliopsida; order Poales; family Poaceae; genus Triticum; species Triticum dicoccoides. The sequence continues at coordinate 130,237,498 of NC_041381.1, read as the reverse complement.
CTGGAGTAAGCATCTCGGAGTTGGAATGTACGCTTTGATGAGATGATCAAAGATTTTGGGTTTATACAAAGTTTGTGAGAAACTTGTATTTCCAAAGAAGTGAGTGGGAGCACTATAGAATTTCCGATGAGTATATGTTGTTGACATATTGTTGATCAGAAATGATGTAGCATTTCTGGAAAGCATATAGGGTTATTTGAAAAGTGTTTTTCAATAGAAAACCTGGAATAAGCTGCTTGAACATTGAGCATCAAGATCTATGAGGATAGATCAAAAACGCTAAATGGTACTTCCAAATGAGCACATACCTTGACATGATCTTGAAGGTGTTCAAGATGGATCAGTCAAAGAAGGAGTTCTTGCCTGAGTTGTAAGGTATGAAGTTAAGAGTTAAAGCTCGACCACAGCAGAAGAGAGAGAAAGGACGAAGGTCGTCCCCTATGCTTCAGACGTAGGCTCTATAGTATGCTATGTTGTGTACCGCACCGGAAGTGTGCCTTTCCATGAGTCAGTCAAGGGGTACAAGAATGAACCAGGAATGGATCATTGGACAGCGGTCAAAATTGTCCTTGGAGTAAATAAAGGACATGTTTCTCGATTATGGAGGTGATAAAGAGTTCGGCGTAAAGGATTACGTCGATGCAAGCTTTAACACCTATCCGAATGACTCTGAGTAGCAAACCGGATACGTATAGTGGAGCAACCATTTGGAATAGCTCCAAGTGGAGCGTGGAACCAACATTTACAATATGACATAGAGAATTGCGAAGTACAGACGGATCTGAATGTTGCAGACCCGTTGACTAAAACCTCTCTCACAAGCAAAACATGAGCAAACCCCAGAACTCATTGAGTCTTAATCACATGGTGACGTGAACTAGTTTAGTGACACTAGTAAACTCTTTGGATGTTGGTGACATGGCGATGTGACCTATCAGTGTTAAGCACATGGCGATGTGAACTAGATTATTGACTCTAGTGCAAGTGGGAGACTGTTGGAAAGATGCCCTAGAGGCAATAATAAATTAGTTATTATTATTATTATATTTCCTTGTTCATGATAATTGTTTATTATCCATGCTATAATTGTATTGATAGGAAACTGAGATACATGTGTGGGTACATAGACAACACCATGTCCCTAGAAAGCCTCTAGTTGACTAGCTCGTTGATCAATAGATGGTTACGGTTTCCTGACCATGGACATTGGATGTCGTTGATAATGGGATCACATCATTAGGAGAATGATGTGATGGGCAAGATCCAATCCTAAGCCTAGCACAAAGATCGTGTAGTTCGTATGCTAAAGCTTTTCTAATGTCAAGTATCATTTCCTTAGACCATGAGATTGTGCAACTCCCGGATACCGTAGGAATGCTTTGGGTGTACCAAACGTCACAACATAACTGGGTGGCTATAAAGGTGCACTACGGGTATCTCTGAAAGTATCTGTTGGGTTGGCACGAATCGAGACTGGGATTTGTCACTCCGGTTGACGGAGAGGTATCTCTGGGCCCACTCGGTAGGACATCATCATAATGTGCACAATGTGACCAAGGGGTTGATCACGGGATGATGTGTTACGGAACGAGTAAAGAGACTTGCCGGTAACGAGATTGAACAAGGTATCGGGATACCGACGATCAAATCTCGGGCAAGTACAATACCGCTAGACAAAGGGAATTGTATAAGGGATCGATTGAGTCCTTGACATCGTGGTTCATCCGATGAGATCATCGTGGAACATGTGGGAGCCAACATGGGTATCCAGATCCCGTTGTTGGTTATTGACCGGAGAACGTCTCGGTCGTGTCTGCATGGTTCCCGAACCCGTAGGGTCTACACACTTAAGGTTCGATGACGCTAGCTAGGGTTATAATGGAAGTTTGTATGTGGTTACCGAATGTTGTTCGGAGTCCCGGATGATATCCCGAACGTCACGAGGAGTTCCAGAATGGTCCGGAGGTAAAGGTTTATATATGGGAAGTCCTGTTTTGGTCACCGGAAAAGTTTCGGGTGTTATCGGTAACGTACCATGACCACCGGGAGGGTCCACCAAGTGGGGCCACCGGCCCCAGAGGGCTGCATGGGCCAAATGTGGGAGGGGACCAGCCCTAGGTGGGCTGGTGCGCCCCCCACAAGGACCCAATGCGCCTAGGGTTTGGGGAGGGGGGCGCACCCACTGTCGGTGTCAAAACCGGCGGATCTCGGGTAGGGGGTCCCAAACTGTGCGTCTAGGCGGATGGTAACAGGAGACGAGGGACACGATGTTTTTACCCAGGTTCGGGCCCTCTTGATGGAGGTAAAACCCTACGTCCTGCTTGATTAATATTGATGATGTGGGTTACAAGAGTAGATCTACCACGAGATCAAGGAGGCTAAACCCTAGAAGCTAGCCTATGGTATGATTGTTGTTCGTCCTATGGACTAAAGCCATCCGGTTTATATAGACACCGGAGAAGGCTAGGGTTACACAGAGTCGGTTACAAAGGTAGGAGATCTACATATCCGTATCGCTAAGCTTGCCTTCCACGCCAAGGAAAGTCCCATCCGGACACGGGACGAAGTCTTCAATCTTGTATCTTCATAGTCTTGGAGTCCGGCCGATGATGATAGTTCGGCTATCCGGACACCCCCTAGTCCGGAACTCCCTCAGTAGCCCCTGAACCAGGCTTCAATGACGACGAGTCCGATGCGCATATTGTCTTCGGCATTGCAAGGCGGGTTCCTCCTCCGAATAATTTATAGAAGATTGTGAACACCAGGATAGTGTCCGGCTCTGCAAAATAAATTCCACATACAACCGTAGAGAGAATAATATTACACAAGTTCAATCTGCTGACGTATTTTGTGGCGTAACGTCGCACCACTACCAAGCCTTCAAATTGTTTTTATTGTTCCATCTCAGCGCGTTTAGCGAGGCGGTTTCCTTGGCACGTCTTGTCGAAGCAGAGATCGTGTTCCCCTTATTCCGGGATTCCCATCAATACGGACGTGGGTAACCCAACCGCGCCATCAATCGCGACGCTTGGGGGATAAGCGAGTTTTACCAGGCCGGTGGGGACGCGTGTTTCTGTCCACCCATATAAGGGGATAAAGATCCAACCCTTTTACATGCGCCTTCTTCCTCCTTGGCTTATCCATCTCTGCGAACTCGAGCTCTAGCGCCCAAGCCCGCACATCTCACCTCAACCTTCTCCAAATATGTCCAGAGTGGGAGGCAAGTGGATGGCCTCCTCCGTCACGGAGGGGCATATCCAGAAGCTGCGCAGCGCCGGATACTTGTCCAGCGACATCGCGCATCGGCTCCCCGAAGAGGGAGAGCTCATCCCCACCCCTAGGCCCCATGAGAGGGTAGTATTCCTTCCCCATTTCCTCCGCGGACTAGGCTTCCCACTTCATCCCTTTGTCCGGGGGCTCATGTTCTATTACGGCCTAGATTTCCATGATCTGGCCCCGAATTTTATTCTCAACATCTCGACGTTTATCGTCGTGTGCGAGGCCTTCCTCTGCATCCAGCCCCACTTCGGCTTGTGGCTCAAGACCTTCAGTGTCAAGCCGAAGGTTGTGAAGGGCAGCCAAGCGGAGTGCGGAGGCGCCATGGTGGGCAGGATGTCCCACGTTACATGGCTGGAGGGCACCTTTGTGGAAACCATCAAGGGGTGGCAATCGGGGTGGTTCTACATCACCGAGCCGCGTGATCCCGAATGGGCAGCGGCCCCCGAATTCAGATCCGGCATCCCCACACGGCTCACCTCCTGGAAAGAGAGCGGCCGGATTTGGGGCGATTCGGAGGAGCTGACCGGACTCCGAGCCTGCGTCCAAAAGCTGGTGGACAAGAAGCTTAAGCTTGTCAATGTAGTCCAGGTCATGCTCATCCGCCAGATTCTCCCGTGCCAATGACGGGGCTTCAATATGTGGGAGTTCGATCCGGCGCAGCACCAGACTTTGAATGGGCTCTTTGACATTACGTACGAAGAGGTCTGGAAGGTGCTGTTCAAGGGCGCCGAGGCTCCCGCATCCGCTACCGAAGATCGCGGATTTAGCTCGCAGCGTCCAGCTGACGAGGTAAGTGATATTGTCCTTTACGGGACGCTTGTTATTCATAGTTTAATTCTATGCGGGATCTAAACTCCCTTTCCTTTGATAGGGCTGGTTGAAGAAGGCCGCACAGGCTATCTGTCCGGCCCCATTGCCAGAGGACCCAGCTGACGCCCGCCTAACAGGGCTGCTGGCTCCGGCACCCCACATGGTGCCGGAGAAGAAGGCCAAGAAGAAGGCCACGGGGACTCGGAAGAGTTCCCGTTTTCAGGTGCTATCGGACGATGAATCCGAGGCCGACTCCTCCCACCAAGGCGAGGAGGAGAAGAAGAAAGCCTCTCCCCCAGCGGGGGGAGGGAAGAAAAGGAAGGCCTCCCCTACAAGGGAGGCCGAAGGGTCCAAGAGGGGAAAAACTCTTCCCCCGGACTGTTCCGCCAACGCCAGTGACGACGACGAGGACTGGCCTCCAAGGGCCAAGCCCCTGGCGATATCGTAAGTATCCGAACTCCCGAATAACTTCAAGGTTTTCGTTTTCCGTCACATTATGTCTTTCTAATGCCGCATACAACCCTGCAGTCCGCCTAAGGATGATCTCCTCACTTCGTCGAGCGGGTCCTTAAGGGTGTCGGATATGGATTCTCTTTCGACTGCCTCCACCCCCCGTGATGCAGACGATGCCGAGGTGGGATCCCAGGAAGGGACCCGCCAGGAGGAGAGGGCCCCAGAGGTGTCACAGGACAACCTCCCGGACTTTGCACCGGACTCAGCCCCGGAACCCATAGTGGCTCCGGAGTCCGGCGGGCGACCCCTTCGGAAGAAGGGCAAGACCGCGACGCCGGCTGCCTCCGTCCAACCGGAGGTGCCGGATAATTTGCTGGAGGCGCTTAACGGCGCCTCCATCGAAGAGGAACACCGCACTGTTATGAGTGCGGTGATTCAGAAGGTTCAACTCGCCAAGAGCGGGCTGACCGAAGCCTGCAGCAGCCTTCTAATAGGCTTTGAGGTAATAATTTTAATATATGTAAAATGGTATCACATAGACAGTAGCCCCTGATGCTCGGTTCGGTGTTTGGAAAGAAAAGCCGGACTGAGGATCTTTAGAAAGATAAACGCAGGAGTCATGAAAATATGTCAATATGGGATTGCAGGCTGTGTTGCTGACCTCTGCCGCACTGACTGCGGAGGTCGAAACTTTGAAGAAAAACCTCGAGCGGTCCGAGAACGAGCTCGGCCATGCCAAGAAGCAGCTCGAGGAAAAAGAAGGTGAGTAATACCTTATGAAAATTGTACCTTACATAAAAGGATTTTGGTTGCAAGAAAAATGACAAGGATAACTGGGGTATTGCAGGGGCCACTGACAAGGTGGCGACCCTGAAGGAGGCGGTGGCCGCGGCCGAACGCAATGCGGCTGCGGAGCACACCGAGCGAGAGAAACAGGAGGCGCGGGTGGTGGAGGTACATCAAGAGCTCCAGGATCTCGTGAAGAAACACGAGAGCCTAGAGCGTGACTCGAAGACTCGAGAGTCTGAGCTTGCAACGGCTCTTGAGAGTGCCAAAGCCGCTAAGGCCGAAGCCTACAAGGCCCTCCAGGAGATAGAGGCGGTGAAGAAAATAGCAACGGGTAAGGCATGTTTCATGCAAAGTAAGCATGTGAGTGTTAATTACCTGTTGCTTACCCGAATTCGGAGCTCTCCAGGGGCGTTCGCAGATCTTCCCCGCAGCGTGTCCGATGCTGCAGCATTCTATCGGGCCGAGGAGGGGAGCTCAACGGAGAAGGTCTTCTGGTCTCAGTATGCTGAGGCCGGACATCCGGTGCCCCTTAGCGACCAGCTGAAGCAGCTGGTCGAGCTCCACAAGGCGGCCGAACAGGCCATGAAGGGCCTCATAGTTCGGCTGTGGCCTAAGGAGGCTATGCCTGGGAGCTACTTCGGCCTGGTGCGGCGGCTGGTGGACGCGTGCCCGTGGGTTGAAGTTATCAAGCACTCCGCCTGTATCGAGGGTGCGCGTCGGGCCCTTGCCTGCGCAAAGGTGCACTGGGGCAAGATGGATGCCCAGAAGCTTGTGACGGTCCCCCCACCAGAGGGCAAGGAGCATCACACGCCCGAGATGTATTATAGGAGTGTGCTGAAGGGCGCCCGCATTATTGCGGGTGAGTGCTCCAAAGATGTAATATTTGAGTAGACTCGCATTTTGTTATCCTGTGCGCTGAAAACTTGGTTCATATGCGCTAAGCAATGCTTGTTAATTTAAAATATTACCTTTTGTGCGGCTGTTTATCAAATCTGAGAGATGGCAAGTCGTCGGCTTCAGCCCCCATGCCACGAGTGCTGGGGTGTTCGGGATAAACTCGAGCGCTCTTGTTCCCATTTTTGGGTCCATCTAGGGAGGCGCTCGACACAACGAACAAGGCAACCGGACTTATAATGCTTGAACACTCTCACTTAGCCACAGAATTCTATAATTTTAAATTTCGGCGAAGCCCCTAGTTTTCCGAAGGCCGAATTTGGGGCGCTATCCACGCCTTGACCGGGCAGAATCCGGCTCCTCGCTCGAAGCGGCATAAGTCTTTAGGGACTCGCAAAGAACCTCTCGAACAGCGACCAGCTCTCGCCTCATCATGACGGTCAGTTTTAGCTTTCTCCACTGAGGCGTTAACCCAGCTCAACTGGGGCGCAATCGCAGTGGTTCTCCCAGTGCTACCTTAGCCGATAAAACGGAACGTAAGGTACCAAAACATGGGAGCCAGGCAAACCCAACTATTGACCCAAGAACATGATTCGGAGCCGATGCATATAATGCTATAAGTTCGGGGTGCCGCACTTGTGGAAGTGTTCGGACTTATCACACCATAACGCGGGAAACATAAGCCCCTGGTGTATTTAGCCATACCAAAACGTACGGATGCAACATGTCATGGATGAACATATGTGTAAGAAAGAAATGCAATTAGAAGCAAAAATGTGCTGCATTGCTTTATTCAAATAAAAACTGGTGTAAGTGCAGGACGATACAAGTGGTGCGGTAAGCAAGGGATGGGACTGTTTAACATGTCCCCTCGAGGGGTAGGCTATGGAATAATGCATAAAAACAGATTTAATGCTCATAATGGAGACCACCTGGATTTTCGTTGTAGCCTTTCTCCTTCCCTGGCTGTTGTATCGTGGGTTTGGCATGTCTGCTGCCGGATAGGGTCTCTGACGAACGGAGTCCTGTGGGTAAAAAATAAAAGGAAAAGAAAAAGAAACGACACACTTAAGAGCCCATGGTGCGGTTGAGCCGCAGTTTGAGCTTATCGTGGTCGAGCCCCTTGCCCCATGCCCATGGTATCTTCAGAGCGTAATGGGGTACACGAAGGGTCTGTCTTAATGTTTTACAGGGGCTGGGGTTGGGGCCGCACTGCTACGCGTGCTCGGAACGCGCTAGGTGGTCGTGTTGTAGGTTACACCGGGCACGCTTAGCTGTGTCCGGCCGCTTAGCAGCCGGACTCGAGAATTGCCTTAAAAGGCTGCTTTGTACTCCTGCCGCGAGAGCCGCTGTATGTTCCTCCGTTCAGAGGGAGCGTTCAGTGTTTCCGTTGACCATGATGACTCCTCTAGGGGCTGGCATCTTGAGCTTGAGGTATGCGTAGTGCGGCACCGCGTTGAACTTTGCGAACGCGGTACGTCCGAGCAAGGCATGATAGCCGCTTCGGAACGGGACTATGTCGAAGATTAACTCCTCCATTCGGAAGTTATCCGGGGATCCGAAGACCACTTTCAGTGTAACTGAGCCTGTACAATTGGCTTCTACACCTGGTATGACGCCTTTAAAGGTCGTCTTGGTAGGTTTAATCCTTGAGGGTTCTATGCCCATTTTGCGCACCGTGTCCTGATAAAGCAGGTTTAGGCTGCTACCGCCGTCCATCAGGACTCTGGTGAGATGAAATCCATCGACGATTGGGTCTAGAACCAATGCGGCGAACCCACCATGGCGAATGCTGGTGGGGTGGTCCCTTCGGTCAAAGGTGATCGGGCAAGAGGACCATGGATTGAACTCGGGGCAACTGGCTCCATCGCGTATACATCCCTGAGTGCACGCTTCCACTCCCTTTTGGGTATGTGCGTGGCATATATCATGTTCACCATCCGCACCTGTGGGGGGAAACCCTTCTGTCCTCTATTGTTCGGCGGTCAGGTCTCTTCTTCGTCGTTGCTATGTAGCCCCTTGTCGCTGTTTTCGGCAATTAACTTGCCTGCCTGCTTGAACACCCAACAGTCCCTATTGGTGTGGTTAGCTGGCTTTTCAGGGGTGCCATGTATCTGGCACAAGCGGTCGAGAATTCGGTCCAAATTGGACGGACCCTGAGTTGTTCTTTTGAATGGCTTTTTCCGTTGACCGGGTTTAGAGCCTCTGAATCCGGCATTGACTGCTGTATCCTCACTATTATCGCCGTTAATGCGGCGTTTGTTTTTGTAGCGACGCAACCTGCCACTACGGTCCTTGATATCCGGACTGCCAGAATTTTTGTTGAGGTTGTTGCTGCATGCTAGCCAGCTGTCCTCACCCGCACAGAAGCGGGTCATGAGTGGTGTAAGGGCTGCCATGGATTTCGGCTTTTCCTGTCCCAGGTGCCGGGCAAGCCACTCGTCGCGGATGTTATGCTTGAAGGCCGCGAGGGCCTCGGCATCCGGACAGTCGACGATTTGGTTTTTCTTGGTTAAGAACCGTGTCCAGAATTGTCTGGCCGATTCGTCTGGCTGCTGAATTATGTGGCTTAGGTCATCTGCATCTGGTGGTCGCACGTACGTGCCTTGGAAGTTATCAAGGAATGCGGCTTCCAGGTCCTCCCAACTCCCGATTGACTCTGCTGGCAAGCTGTTAAGCCAGTGCCGGGCTGGTCCTTTAAGTTTGAGTGGGAGATATTTGATGGCGTGGAGATCGTCTCCGCGGGCCATGTGGATGTGGAGGAGATAGTCCTCGATCCAGACCGCGGGGTCTGTTGTGCCATCATAGGATTCAATATTGACGGGTTTAAACCCTTCTAGGATTTGATGATCCATTACCTCATCTGTGAAGCACAGTGGGTGTGCGGCGCCTCTGTACTGGGCAATATCGCGACGGAGCTCAAAAGAGCTTTGTCTGTTGTGTTCGGCCCGGCCGGACTTACTGTGTCCGGGGTGACAGTGATCATCACGTATCGTGGGGCGCCCACGTAATCCATAGATCGATCTTGATTGTCTTGCCTTATCCTCCAATATGTCACGCAGGTCCGGAGTGTTCCCCTGTGGCCTTGTGCTTTTCGAGCGATGCCGGGGTACGGGTCTAGTGAAGGGCCTTGAGGCCTCTCTGTGCGACCACGGGGTGGTCGATCAGCCGTATTGTCTCCTGGTGAAGCGGGATCGTATGCCTCCACCTCTAATCGGGGAGCAGCTTACGTTTGGGGTAGCTTTTGGAGGGGCGTTCGAGTTCATGCTCTTCGACCGCGAGGACTTCGGTCCATCTGTCAGCTAGCAGATCTTGATCAGCTCTAAGCTGCTGCTGCTTTTTCTTGAGGCTGTTTGCCGTGGCCATAAGCCTGCGTTTGAAACGCTCCTGTTCGACGGGATCCTCAGGTACGACGAATTCGTCATCGTCGAGGCTTGCCTCGTCTCCGGAGGGAGGCATATAGTCCTCTACCTCTTCTTCGTCCGCTCTCTCACGAGGTCTGGCGTCCCCCTCCTCCTGTGCTGGATCTTGCTGGAGTGGGTTGTCTTCGGCGCTATCCGGTGTATTATTGTCTCCGGTGCCGGAATCCTCATTCTTGCTATGGAGGGATTTAGAGCGGCGCCGCTGACGCCGGCGCTTGGGCTGTTTCTTGGAGGGGTCATCCTCCGCTATTCCTTCGCCGTTCCCATCCTTTGGGATATCCATCATGTATATGTCGTATGAAGAGGTGGCTTTCCAGTGCCCGATGGGCGCTGGTTCTTGGTCGTCTCCGGCATCGTCGTCCATACCGTCGATGTCCTCAGAGTCGTAATCTAGCATGTCGGTTAGATCGTCGACAGTGGCTACCAAGTGGGTGGTGGGTGGGCTCTGAATTTCTTCGTCGTCCGCATCCCAACCGTCCTGGCCGCAGTCCGGCCAGGCCTCTCCTGATAACGGGAGGTACTTTAGCGAACTCAAGATGTCGCCAAAAGGTGAGTGTTGAAAGATGTCCGCCGCGATGAACTCCATGATCGGCGCCCAATCGGATTCGACTGGAGGGGGCGCGGGAGGTCCGGAGTCCGGCAAGGAATCCGGCACGTCGGAGTCACGAGCTTCATGGGGGACAAGATCGGTGTTCGGCTCTACCGCCGTAGAGGTTGCAGCCCCCGAGGTGGTGTCTAGCCATCCATCCTTGGTCTGCGCGGCCGGCTCCAAGTCGAAGATCGGAGCGGGTTCGAGTGCGGCCTCCAAGGTACTGTCCGGCTGCAGAGCTAAATCATGCCCATCGTGACAGTACGGCACACTCGGCTGTGGCTCGAATCCGTCGAGGATCAAGTCCCCGCGGATGTCGGCCGTGAAGTTCAAACTTCCAAATCTGACCTGACGGCCAGGGGCGTAGCCTTCGATCTGCTCCAGCTGGCCAAGCGAATTGGCCCGCAGTGTGAAGCCGCCGAATACGAAGATCTGTCCGGGGAGGAAGGTCTCACCCTGGACTGCATCGTTGTTGATGATCGAAGAAGCCATCGAGCCTATCGGTGACGACACAGAGGAACTCTCAATGAAAGCACCAATGTCGGTGTCAAAACCGGCGGATCTCGGGTAGGGGGTCCCGAACTGTGCGTCTAGGCGGATGGTAACAGGAGACGAGGAACACGATGTTTTTACCCAGGTTCGGGCCCTCTTGATGGAGGTAAAACCCTACGTCCTGCTTGATTAATATTGATGATGTGTGTTACAAGAGTGGATCTACCACGAGATCAAGGAGGCTAAACCCTAGAAGCTAGCCTATGGTATGATTGTTGTTCGTCCTATGGACTAAAGCCATCCGGTTTATATAGACACCGGAGAGGGCTAGGGTTACACAGAGTCGGTTATAAAGGTAGGAGATCTACATATCCGTATCGCCAAGCTTGCCTTCCACGCCAAGGAAAGTCCCATCTGGACACGGGACGAAGTCTTCAATCTTGTATCTTCATAGTCTTGGAGTCCGGCCGATGATGATAGTTCGGCTATCCGGACACCCCCTAGTCCGGAACTCCCTCACCCACCTTACTTGGGGGGCAAGTTTCCCCCTCTCCCCCCCTTGGCCGCACCCTAGATGGGATCTAGGGGCTGCCGCACCCCTTGGGGTGGGAACCCTAAAGGGGGCGCACCCCCTCCCTCTCCCCTATATATACTTGAGGTTTTGGGGCTGCCATACATAAGAGTTTTCACCTCTCCCTGGCGCAACCCTACCTCTCTCCTCATATGTCGCAGTGCTTGGCGAAGCCCTGCAGGATTGCCACGCTCCTCCATCACCATCACGCCGTTGTGCTGCTGCTGGACGGAGTCTTCCCCAACCTCTCCCTCTCTCCTTGCTGGATCAAGGCATGGGAGACGTCACCGGGCTACACGTGTGTTGAACGCGGAGGTGCCGTCCGTTCGGCACTAGGATCTCCGATGATTTGGATCACGACGAGTACGACTCCTTCAACCCCGTTCTCTTGAACGCTTCCGATTAGCGATCTACAAGGGTATGTAGATGCACTCTCCTTCTCCTCGTTGCTAGTCTCTCCATAGATAGATCTTGGTGACTCGTAGGAAAATTTTGAATTTCTGCTACGTTCCCTATCAGCCGGGTCATGCTAATGCATGCATGGGCTAGCCGGCGGGTCATTTGGTAGTGGCCGATGTGTGCGCGTGTGGCATTCCAGTTAGTTAGTGCGTGGGTATGTTGCCGGGCTGGTGATGCGTGCGTGTGTGTATCTCGGGTATAAAAAGCCCTGTGTGTATTGGTTGTGAGGTGAGCTGTGTGTAACAATGTAGCCACTGTAAGGAAGAAAAGAATTGGGGCGTTCGTGCGCCCGTGGCGGCGTTCGTGCGCCGGCCGAAAAATCTTGTGTCCACTGTTCTTCTTCTTCCACCTCCGTTCGAGTGAGAGGAGAGGTAGCTAGAGGGCTGCAGTTCCAACATTGGCTGCCCCTGCCTCCTCGACCAACGCCATTGCTCCACCTCGACGGCAGCAGACTCCTCCCCCCGCGCACGCCACCACGAGCGTCCTCCATCCTTCCCCGCAACGCACGACGACCGGTCAACAACCGGCACTGCGCCGCCTCGCTGCGCCGTCTCCGCAGCACTCGCCCCGGCAAACGTCCTCCAACCTCCTAGCGAGCGCCCTCCATCCTCCCGCGCGAGGCACGGCGGCGGCCGTCGCCGGCGCTTGACAGAATGGGCGAAGCCGCCATCGCCATCGCAGGAGAAATGGATAAGACGATGGGAGGACAGCGGGTGGAATTCAAATGAGTACAGGTTTTTTTTCTAAATTGAAACGTTATATAGAGACCCACTAAAACAGAGATTGCGTGTTAATTTCTTATAAACTAAGGGACTTTTATGCAAAATCGTTAGCGATGACGGACGACCAGAAACCCAATTTTTTTATTATCAAGGTAAAGATTATTGGCTTGCCAACAAAACACAAGTTTATTTGGTCAATAAAAGGCAAAAAAATTAGGGCATGGTCAACAGGTGGCTTCAACCGATTACCCTACATGCCAATTAGGATTGGGTGTCGGACCAAGCCTCGGACGGGCTCCTACATAGGAGTCGGTTGCTTCCTGGGGAAAGGAAGAAAATGAGAAGAGGGAGGGGAAAGGTGGAGAAAAAGTAAAGAGCACTGCTATGTGCACGATAGCAAGCAGACTATTTTTGGACGACAAGTAAATCAGCCCGTCCATGCATAGCAACAGAAGGCATCAGACTGTTTGATGGACCATCATGAGATGGTTGTGCACACTTTTGTCGTGTGCACAACAATTTCCAAAAAGAAGAGCACTGCTATGTGCACGATAGCAAGCAAACGATTTTCGAATGACAAGTAAATCAGCCTGTTCATGCATAGCAACAGAAGGCAGCAGACCGTTGATGGACCATCGTGAGATGGTCGTGCACACTTTTGTCGTGTGCACAACAATTTCCAAAAAAAAGAGCACTGCTATGTGCACGATAGCAAGCAGACGATTTTTGGACGACAAGTATCAGCCCGTCCATGCATAGCAACAGAAGGCAGCAAGATACCCCAACCTATCCACCTAAACCACCTAAATCACAATGGAAAAAGGTGAGAAAAAGGAAGAAGAGATGAGGATGGTGGGGCATTGCTTTTTATGTTGTGTGGTTGGATAAAAAATCAATACATTTTTTATTGCCTAGGTGGATAGGCTGGGGGCACCATAGCTCACGCCTTGGTGGTTTAACTGTAGCGCCGACCGTTCGGTCTGGGGACCTTCCAAACTGAACGAAAGGTTCGGTATGCCAGGTTGCCCGTCGCTCTACATGTATTTTTTAGAAAAGAAAAAAGAAAAAAAGCTCAGAAGCGCACACATTGAAAAAGCTCCTTTTTGATGTGACAAATAAACACTGCATTTGGCCATGTTTAATTTTTCGTCCTCTATAGCAAATATTCATCTGTTATAAACTTGCCATTATGGTCACGGGGGATAGCGTCTACCGTTCCTGCGAACCAACCTATAGTTAGATGGTTAGAGGGACAGTAGAATCCCCAGCCCACTAGAGTTCAAGTCCTAGCACTCTCATTATTCTTGGATTTATTTCAAAAAATTTGGTGATGCGCTTTCAGTGAGAAGAGACGTTCCCGTCGACAACAAGGCGTCTACGGTGACTTCGTAAATCTCAAGATGATATGCCGGCTCAGTCTCTCAAAGGTGCTCATAGGGCAGGGTATGCATATGTGCGTTCATAGGGGTGAGTGTATGCGTATATATATGAGCGTTTGCGTCTGTACTGTTGTACTGTGTTAAAAAAGCATCTACCTTCGCTTCCACTATATCATGATCAACACGACATTCACATTTAATTTCATGTAACTTGTCCGTGGTTTTGTCCATATTTTAGGGGTAGGTATGATTGCATATATCGATATAATACCAGATTGCTAACCAGACCTGCCGCCCGGGTTTTTTAGGGTAGTTTTTTTTTTGTTTGAGGCAATTTTATGGATAGGTGAATAGAGATTTTTCTAGGATCAGTTTTTGGAGGGAATTTTTGAGGATAAGAGGAATGGAGATTTTTTAGGTGTAGGTGAATAGAGATAAGCACGCACATTCTCTCCTTCCCCTCCATTAGAAAGAAGTCCATTTTCACCATCAAATGTGCCCCAATGGGCAAATACCCCTCTGAAGTCAATTTTGGTAAAAAAAATTACCCTCAAATTTTCTAAAACCGGGTAAATTTGCCCCTTGAGCTCTTTTGCTGTGATTTAGGTAGTTTTGGGAAATAACGTTGTCTTCCACCTCTCTCCATTGTGATTTAAGTCCCGCACAAACCCAAACACAAACGCATGGTGAACATGGTGCGAAAGTAACTGAAGTGGGTGGAATCGACAAGGAAGAAAGAGAGGGGCGGACGGAGATTTAGCGCACATGTTGTGGTATAGCTAGGACCGGAGTGAGGACATGCATGGGCTTGAAGGCGGGAGGGGTGGGCGTCCACTTGGGGACGTAGGCACTGGATGGAGCCGCCGAGTGCCAACCCAACGATGGTAGGCGTGTCGCCTACTTCGATCACCTCTTCCTCTTGAGTGGCCATCGGTGGATCAGTCACATCCCTGGTTCATCAACTAGAGGTGGGGAAACGGAATCCGTTAGTAACCGGAGAAAATTACCAACGCGTTCTGGGCGAATAAGAGCAAGAGATGAGCACATGGTTTCCGCCTCTACGGCTACCGCGCGTGGCCCCGATGACTAGGTTAGGGGCCGCCGCTGCAATGAGAGAGGAGCTAACCTGAGCTCACACCCGAGGGCGGGGAGGACGACAGCGACACCATGAAAGGCTGTGGCAACTACCTGAGCACCGGGCCATGGAGGAAGGAGACGGGGGTAGGTGGTCTTGTTGGGAGGCACCACGAGCGTTAGGAATACCAAAGGGGGCTCGGGGAAGGCGACAGAGGCGTTGGAGCTCGTCAGAGCTAGGGAACTAGACAAGACAACGACAGACCAAAGACAAGGAACATGACGCCCCAAGCTATGCTTTGGGGCGACTCACTCCAATTGCTTTGACAGAGTAAACAAGGGAGGCACGGCAAAGCTTCTTGACATGGTGACATGGCTCAAGGTGGCCGATGGTCGCGTGGCCACCGCCGTCGACGATGTGACTGAAGCACGGCCATGCGATGGCCGCCCTATTCATGCCATGAGAGGCAGAGAGGATGGATAAGGGAAGGGGAGAGAGAGGGCCAGTCACCTTATGGCTAGCTATGTAGCATCGAGGCAGCGTTGTAGCACCTCGGTGGTGAGCATCTTCATCCATGACGGTCAGATGAATTACACGCAGGAGAGAGGAAGATGAAGTCGTGTCCCTAAACCACCTAAATCATAGCAAAACTGCTCGAGGGGCATATTTACCTGGTTTTAGATATTTCAAGGTCAAAATTGTACCAAAATTGCATTTAGGGGGTTATTTTTCCACCAAAAATGCTACGCCGACGTATCAATCCTACTTAACCTTATGCACCTTACTTTCTCCACCAATCAACCCCCCCCCCCTCCTATTTCAGGGTGGGCCCACGCGCCCCTAATGACTAATGATAGTCCTTCAAATCAGCCTCTGCGTAACATTACGTAAATAAGTTACGTAGATGTACCATTGCTCTTTGTCCACCGAGGCACACTTGAGGGTGAAAAATGGACTTCTTTCCTCGTTTTTTTAAAGACTTATTTCCTCCCTCCGTTAGGTACGTACCGGCCTACGCTAACGAAGCCCAAGATGCAAACAACTCAAACTAACCGGCCGGGCCCAAGCCCATTACGTTGCATCCTACTGCGCGGCCCGGGCTAGCCGGTAGGGCAGCGCGCTGGCGGCGGCGCGGCTTTGCGTGGCGTGGCTGCGGCGTTCGAGCCGCGAGCCGAGAGCCGCCGGCGTCCCCGTCAGATGACGGAAGGTGGAGCGTGCCGCCGAGCACGGCGATGCCGGCGGCAGTTGAGGGACTTGGGAGCGCGGTGGCGGCCTTCCCCGACATCTGCCGCGAGGCCACGCGGATGCGGCGGCAGCGTCCTGCTCGAGGCACACGCCCTTCGGGCTTCGGCCGGCTTCCCTGCGAGGTAAGTTGCGTTGCTCCAGCCTTTGCCTAACTTCTATACTTACCGTGGAAATGCTCTGCGTTTGAGCTGCGGGATCGGAGGAGTTGGAAGCGTTTGTTTCAGTAATAATTCGAATAGGTGCCGAGGGTTCGCTATGAAATATCATACCCCCATCAGTTAACGATTTTTTTTTTTTGAAACGAGGCAAAAGATTTGCCATTTTCATTGATTAAGAAGAAGAGAATTGCCCGGTTAATTGACGGAAAACCAGGCTAAAACCGATACAACTCAACCCACATGACATGGGCACCACCGGCCAACCTGATCACCGACACGGGACACAAAGCTGCAAAGAAGAAAGGCACTCGCCGAGGAGCCGCAAGCGTCATCGTCATCACCGGTTGCCTTGAACGAGCGACTCCGACTTCACCATAGAGCTTCAACCTCGAAGCCAACCCGCAAACAGCTGCATAGAAGCCACGACGGCACATGCCACCGGATGGCCACACGCGCAAGCAATCGACAACTCCGACTTTGACGACGAGCCTCACCAGGGAAATATGCAGGACTTGCGCCGACCATGCCCTAAGAGCACCTCGGACACGCCAGGAAGAACCATCTATCGAAGTCCACGCCGCGACCCGAGCTCCTCTCGACGCCATCATCGTTGCCAAACAGAAACCAGCGTCCCGCCTCAGCAAACCACACGGCGAAGATGCCGCCATCCACCAGTCTCCCAGTCGTAGCCGGCTCCGAGACGATGCCCCCAAGGAGGAGAAAGACGCGAAGACGCCTCCATCGCCCGATCCAACGGATCTGAGGTTTCCCTCCGAAGCCCAAGCCGTGGGGAGGAGGAGCACACCTTCACGACGACGCTTCCAAGAAAGATCACGGCACCCGCGGGCACCGCCGTCGCCGGCTCCGAAGAAGGCCAGAGCAAAGATTTCTCCCGAAGATGCACCGACCACCTGCCACCACCGACCGCCGCCCACCCTCCACCACCTGCTGAGGCCGACCTCATTCTGGCCGCGGGATCCCACGATCCACCGCGACCAGACACGCACCACCCCCTGGCCGAAGCCGCCGTCCACCACCGCAGCACCACCATGGCTACCACCACCGCAGCGACCAAAGCCACATCGCGAAGCGCAGCATCCAGATCGATGCACCTCGCATCAGATCCAATCGGAGCTGCTCAGGCGAAGAAGCAGAGCAGCCAGCATGCAGTCCCTCCATAGCACACCTCGCACCCTAGAGAAGCCCACCCGCCACGCTCAGCCGGTCACCGCGCCCGCCGCGCGCCTTCCGCCGTCGCGTCAGGCCGGTCACCGCGCCCCACGCGCACTAGCCAGAACCGAGCCGCCGCCGGGCGCACGCACGCCGTCCACGCCCAAGCCACGCTGGAGCCCGGGCCGAGGCCGCCGCCCCGGCGTCCCTTCCGCCGTCCGCAACCGACGCCAGATGCACGCCGCCGAGCCGTCACCCCACGGCGCCAGAGCCGCCGCTGCAGGCCGGCCACGCCTGCACACCACCAGATCTGGGCGGGAGGGCCCTGGATCCGTCGCCCCCGCCGGAGGAGAGGAGCTCCAGCCCGCCGGCGAAGGGCTCGCGACGACCATGCGCTGGCGCCGCACGAGCCAGCCACGGGCTACCCGCGCCCTGGAGAAGAAGCCCCGCCGCCGCCGCTGCCACACGGGCTTTGCCCGGCGGAGCATCCCGGCGGCGGCGAGGGGGGAAGACGACGGCGGAAGCCGCTGCCGGTGGTGGCTCGGGTCTGCCGCCCGTGTCGCTCGTGCGGAGCGACGCGGGGGCCCTACGGCGGGTGCCCATCAGTTAACGATGAAGCTTATAGAATTCGTGGATGCAAGAACGAGCCTCTATGTTGATTAATCTGCAAAAAGGTTGTAGATGACTCATTAAAACTGTACAGTCTAAAGAATCCAGCCTCTGTCTCTCAACTTCCTTTGAGCTCTATCAACAACTTTGTATTAGGATTTACTAGGACTCATGCAGTCTCTTGAGTTGAGGCTGGACATGAGATCCAGTTCCAGTAGTCCCTCCCTTGCAGCAGCACCAGGCAAACTGGGGGAAGGCAACAACCAGGCCAACAACAGAAAAGATGAGTAGGCTCCTCTTTGGCATTTTCAGTTCCAGAACCTACCTGGCCCAGCGACTGCTTCTTCTTGTGCCAATCATTAGGAAATCCTTTTAGTACCAGAGGTCTATCATTCTCAGGTCCTCATTTCCGTAATTTGTGGATGCACCACACAACTGCTAAATAAAGCACCGATCAATACATACAACTTCAATTTTGTTTAGAGGGATATAAGATAGCTGAAGTAACAGCTGTACTCTCGATCTGGCCTTGCTCGGATCATATATTACTAAGACGTCCTTTAAAAGAAGGGACCGCTTTTGGGAGACAGAAATCATCAAAACTCTGAAAAAGCAGGGAAATACATTAAACTGGCATTGTTAACAGAAAGAGACCTTTCAATAAGGTGCACTCTAGAAATTATGTAAGTCTTTTGGCACATAATGTTATCTGCAAGTAAAGGAAAATAACGTCATGTAGTAAACCACAACAAAACGTGGTCAACCTTTATTGTTACAAGAAATTATCCTCGCATGCGAATAATCTTTAGCTTTATCGGGTACTAAATCTGGTGCTGTCTTCTGGACTACACAAATGCTTGTAGCAGAATGAGTTGATTTACTTACTGGTAAACACTGTCGCTTTACTTTGTTTAGTGCAACAGAGTTGTTCTCTTGTCTGCATCCTGCCCTGTGGTTTTGGTAGCACCGGAGCTTCAGGGTGTGCCCTTGATGGTTGCTCGCTTCCAGTTGTGGCTACTCAGCCATGACAGCGTGTAAGGCAGCCCTGATTTCCTGTACTCCTCGGGGTGTTCAATGCCTCTCTTCATTTCACTGACGTCCATGCTCAGAGCTGACAAGGTTTCCTTTGGCACGTCGGAGTCCATGATCTCATCCCATAGCTGTTGCAGCACAGCGCCACTCGGGCCCTGCTCCTGCATGGCTGAGATGCCCTTCTCCAGCTGGATCCGCATGAGCTCCGCTGCCACGTCACAGTGGATGGCCAGGTCACCTGGTGCACATTCCAGGTGTGGGCGCAGCACGTAGACAGTTGTGTTAGCCAGGTGCTTTACTGTGTTGTGGCTCATGTACCGGCCGCCAATGTTCATGAGATCCTTCTTGCCCTCCGCGACTCTTAGGTACACAATGAAGTCCTTTCGCTCGCCAGCGTAGATGCTGTCAACCTCTATCATGCCTGATTGATTATCGGATTTTACTTGGTGGGTGTAGCTGCCAGACTCGATTGATGATATGGTGATGCCTTCATTGGTCCTCAGGGTAATATTGATGGATATCGCGGCAACCGATGTGAGGCCTGTGATGAATAGCATGAGGGCATCCTTGATCTCAATGCTCTGGTTGACGAAGGAGTAGGTGCCGGAAGTCATTTCGGCGATATACTTCATGACTTTGGGGTTGTGGTCAGAGCCTAAGCCGAAGGTGTGCACTGGGAACTCCGAGTCGAGCTCCGTTTGGAATATCTCTGGGTGCTCGCCATCCGACAGGAGCATCATGCAGCCTGCACGGCTGCTGCACTGTGCTCCACGCCATGACAGAATAAAGGGGGGCAGCCCCAGTGCATGTAGCTCCCGCTTGCGCAGGGTCGTCTATTGTACGCAGCCTTTCCCTACATTTCTGTAAGAGGCTGTTTTCAGGACTTGAACCCGTGACCTCATGGTCACAAGGCAGCAGCTTTACCACTGCGCCAAGGCTCCCCTTCACGCCATGACAGAATCTAAGAATGAAAAATATTAATATAGCAACACAGCTGGTAAATTTTTTTTTTAATTTTAAGAAACCAAATAAGCATATAGGTGCATGCAATGGATCAACTGAAAGCACGTCTGTACCTGGGATCCCTCTCGCAGAGCTGCTCCAATGTCATTGTGACCGCCAGCAACCAGCTCGTTGATCTTGAGCCTGGCAACATCCCGGTCATGGTCAGACATGTAAGTGAGCTTCATGAGGCGATTCTCATAGGTGTTGAATGACACGATGGAGAGTCGGTCATCTGCACCAAGCTTGTCCATGACAATCATCATGGCTTGCTTCATATGATCCAGCTTCTCCCCCTGCATTCTTCCACTGACATCGAGCACGGCCACAATGTCGATGCTCACGCGTGACATCTCCCCTGCACGCAACCATGGCGCTACCGCAGCTCTTACCAGGACAGGAAACTTGTTGCATGGGTCCTCACTTGGAATCGCCTTGCTTCTTGTGAAAGTTTCTACCTTCACCGGAATTAGTGTTTGTCATGCATTCATCATCGATCAGTGGTAGCTTTATAGATTAGACCAAGTTAAAATGAATAGATCAACTGCGTGTTCTGAAATATATAGGCACATAGCTTACCAAATTTGTATCTTCATCTGCATGCTGCGCTACTGTTCGGAAAGCACAGGAGTTATTGGCTGCGCCCTTGGTGGTGGCACGCTGCCACTTGTGGCATGATAGCCACGACAGCGTGTAAGGCATCCCTGTAACGGCTCTCTTCATTTCATGTCGGTCCATGCTGAGGACAGACAAGGTTTTCTTTGGTGCTCCACGGCCCTCGCGAGAGTACTTGATCATTGTCCATAACTCTTCCAACCCCTGATCGCTCAAGTGCTGCTTCTCCAGCATGTCCAAAACACCATTCCGTAGTTTGATCCGTGCAAGCTCTGCTGCTACATCAGGGTGGATTCCCTGATAGTTTGGCATGTGAGTCAACCGGGGTTGTTCTACGCGCACGTGCATTTCACGCAGAAGAAATATCCTATTGAAGCTCTGGTACTGTCCGCCAATGGTCATGATCCTCGTCTCAAAATCCTCTACTGTCAGGTTGACGATGAACTCCTTTTGCTCACCAGCATAGATGTGGCCGATCTTGATGGTGCCAGACATATTCTTGTAAGGATTTATGTCGTATTTCACGTTGTGTATGTATCCGCCAGACTCAATGGATGATATTGATGTGCGATACTGAGTTCTTAGGGTGGTCGTAATGGACGTTGCGTAAATTGACGTGAGACCGGTGATGAACAACGCCAGGGCGTCCTTGATGTTGTTGATGTCCTGGTCGACGAAAGAGTAGGTGCCAGAGGTCATGTCTGCAATGTACTTCATTACCTTGGGGTTGTGGTCCGCACCCAAACCGAAGGTGTGCAGGAAGATCTCTGGGTACTCGCCATGTGACAGGAACATCATGCAGCCTAGGCGATCACGGCTCTCCTCTGTTCCGCGCCCCCTGAGAATCTAACCATGAACTTAACATGTTAGAAGAGCTACACAAAATAAATGCTTGCATCTGGATGTTTGCTGTGTATCGTTTGAGTGTACGTGCATATATACCTTAGCTCCCTCTTGTAGAGCGGCGCCAGCAACATGGCTGGTGCATGTTCCATTTGAAGCTTTCAGCTGACTTATCTTGAATCTGGCAGTATCACGACCATGGTCGTCAGACATATAAGTGAGCTCCATAAGGCAGCGCTTGTGGGCCTGCAATAGTAACACGATGGAAAGCCGGTCATCTGGGCTGAGTTTGTCGATCACGATCATCATGGCCTGCTTCAGGCTCTCCAGCATCTCCGCCTGCATGTTTCTGCTGATGTCGAGCAAGACGACCACATCCAGGCCATGTCGTGGTATCTCACTGGCATGACGCCATGGTGCAGCGGTAACCCGCACCAGGACAGGGAACTCGTCGACAGTGAATTCCTTGCTTTTTGTGAATCCTTCTACCTTCACCTGAATTAGCATTTGCCATCCAGCGATGATCACCCGATGGTAACAGTGTAGGTCACTCGGTTAATATCAACAAATTATTTAAAAAGTAATAATTGTATAGGTAGAGCAGATGATCTCAAATAATTGTGCGTACCAGTACATCATGTTTCTCTAGGATTTGTGGGAAAGCGTCGGACTGCCACTGGTGGCGATTTATCCATGACAGTTCCATTTCATCCCCATATAGGCTTCTCATCTCAGCGACTTCCCGCTCAAGGTTGGACAAGGTTTCTTCCTCTTGGGCTTTGCGAGGCTTTTCAGAGTCCTTCTTCTTCTTCTTCCTTTTCTTTTTTTTTTGAGAATGGAGTCCGTCATCTCGGCCGACATCAATGTCATTTTGTAGTCGTGCCTATCCAAGCTGGCATTCATCAATCGGATCCGTAACAACTCTGCTGCCACCTTAGGGTGGATGATCATCTCTTCAGACAGGCATTTTCGGTGTGGTCGTGGCACGATCACGCCCATGCCAACAAGCTCCTTGCTCGTTGTCAGGGTCCGGTACGTGCCGCCAACGGTGGCAAGCTTCTCATTGCCCCGTGGGACTGTCAAGTAGACAATAAAGTTCTTCTGCTCTCCGGTGCAGATGTTGTAGAGGTCTACTATGCCTGACCGTTTGTCTGAGCTTACAAGGTTGTTGTAGTGACCTGACACGATGGGAGATATGGTGACGCCCTCGTCGGCCTCGATTGTGATCTTGACAGACCTCGCTGCAACCGATGTGATTCTGGTCACGAATAGAAGGATGGCATATTTGAGGTCGTTCTGGTCTTCGATGGAGGAGTAGGTGCCGAAGGTCACGTCAGCTAGGTGCTTCATTTCATATGGTTTGTGTCGGCCCAAAGCAATGGTGTGGACCGGGAATTCCTTGCTGATATCTTGTTTGTCGATCTCATGGTACACCCTATCTTCAAACATGTGCATGATGCAGCCCGTACGGGTACTGCTCTCCTCCACTCCACGCTGCCGCAGAACCTAAGCATGAACAGATTAAAAAGACTCACGTTTTTTTAACCATTTTTGCTACTAGTCAGAATATAAAAACGGAGAAGTGAATTCAGTAGTAATATAAGGACTGGCGTGACTGCGCGCACATCGGTTATTTTGCTCCCGGTGGCGTGATGCCAAGCTGCTAATTAATGTCCCAACGAGACGCGAGGTCGACGGGTTTTAGGGCGTGTTTGGTTGCCTGGGTAGCTCCGCCCTACATCGCATGGAGGATCCTGGCTGAGTCTAGCCTGGCTGAGCTGATGCAAAATTGAAATGAGATGTATGTTTGGTGGACTGTAGGATATACTTGCATGAAAGATGCTGTACACAAAAGATGTTGTTTGGTAGACTGCATTGGAAATTATGAAATAAAAATCAATTAACATTTTTATTTGCCAGAGAATCCTTAAACAAGTAAAAGAACTCTGAACCAAAAATCAAGTTGAATTAGAGCTTAATTCCATGTATTAGACCTGCTGTTCCGGTCTCAAACTGCAAATTAGACACAAGACATGCGTTTAACTGAACATTTTTGTCAGTCAGCATTCAGAGCAAAAACAAGATGAAGATTGGGAGGTTAGGAATGCCAAATACAAGATCTGGAACAAGTATGTAAAGCACATGCGCCGTCCATGAGCAAATCACAAGACCCCGCAAGAAAATTTTGCACAAACTTGGAAGACATTGGGCGGCTCCTGCTGCGTGTGGATGCGACAATGCACAGACGACCTGGCAGCTCTCGGGCCTCCGGCTACCATCCATCCCGCTCCGATGGATGTTGGTGTCGATCTGGAAGAGCAAGGGGCGTCTGGAAGGCGTCGTTGGCGGCGGGCCTCTGCTGCACCCATCCCGCTGCCGTGGATGGGGTGTGGATCTGGCAGAGCAATGACCATTGGGAAGGCAGCGTTGGTGACGGAGTTTGACGGCAGACGGTGGAGCAATGGTCAGCGAGGATATCGACGGGGATTCGACCATCACCGTCGCGGATTTGAGGACGGCGACGAACGGTGAGGTGAGAGCTCGTGCGGGGAACGAGAAGCAAATGAGGGGACGCGCTGACCCCATGAATGCGAGAGAATCGCTCTCACGCCTGCATTGCGGGTGCAGGCGATTTGCATCAGTTGGGCCTGCACGAGGGAAACGCCCGATTCTTGCGTTCCCGTGAGCCTGGCTGAGAGGCCTCTTTTGCATCGGTTGGGCCAGGCTGACGACACCACGTAGGGAACCAAACAGGGTGGATTTTGCATGCCAGGTGCGAGCCCGGTGCAAGCCAACCAACCAAACACATCCTTAGCCTCTGTATTGGAGGCTTCCGGTGGCGCACTCAGGTGATTGGATATCCGCCTACTCGTTGCTAAGGTTTGGAGTGCTTGACATGGCCCAAGACACGTCTGTGACAACAGATCAGACAGACTCAACTTATGCTTGATGCATTGGTTTGGCCTTGTCCAGAGTGCCCTATGTGACTGACCTAAAGTGACTATGTGGGTGGTCTTTCACTTGACAACATGAGATCGATTGAGATGGCGAGCAACCCTATGCGCCGCTCGGTAACATGTGGTACGCAGATATAGTTTTTTTTTAAAGCAGGGCCTTGAGATCCAGGCGTGAAAAAAACCACTTCCGTGTTTACCTGAAAGTATGTTTTCAAGATTTTTATCTACTCTCTCCGTTCTAAAATAGATGACCCAACTTTATACTAACTTTGAAACGGAGGGAGTAGTTATCAAACGTGTATAAGGCTTTTGGATGTTAAATTCATTAATTCTCCCTTTTTTCACGGTCCTACGGCATCTTTAATTAGTGGCGTACTCTAAACTGTACACTAAACGTCTGTGGATGCGCCACGTCCGCAAACACGGATACAGAAGTGGCCATCTAACCCCATGCAACAAACGTTCTTCACTTTTCAAATGCAAATTAAACAAAACAGATAAAATTTAAGAAAGTTTGACTTACACGTGAACTTCACGAGGACAAATTCAGACTACATTTATTTAAAGAAAACTAAACTATACTACACGTACGCAAGACCTCCCTGGCTCGCTGCGGTTGAAAAGGAGCACGATAGCCTCCTGCCGCTCGCGCGCAGCTGATCGTTTCTTTCGTCGCCTGGCGCAAGGCAGCATTGGCCACGGACGTCGTCCCGGTAACCACCTCGCCTGGTGCTGCTATGTGTCACGTTCAGAATTGTCACGTATATTATAGTACTTGTCACTACGTGTTGTGTCGGCTTGTTTTCAAAGTTATTTTTTATTTGCTGTGTGCAGCTTTTTTAGGGGTATTTATTCTGTGTAGCTGTGTGAGGGCATGCGTGTTATATTTTTGCCGTCTGGTTGTCCAATTGTTTTCCCAAAAATTCAAAAAATGTTATCCAATTTGAATTTTTTTTGTGAATTTTAAAAATTATTTCCAATAATATAAGTGAAATTCAAAACCAGGAAGACATGCACACGAATTGCACAAAATATTTGCCAATTTAAATATTCCCAAATTTCAAACCAGGAAGATATGTACAGCCATTGCACACAAATTCAAAAAAATAATACCGAAATTCAAACATTATTCCTAAAAACATATTCAGGAATTTAAAAAATGATTGTGAACCTAAAGAAAGTT
This sequence comes from Triticum dicoccoides, assembly GCF_002162155.2. Lineage (NCBI taxonomy): Eukaryota > Viridiplantae > Streptophyta > Magnoliopsida > Poales > Poaceae > Triticum > Triticum dicoccoides. Next base: position 130,211,750 of record NC_041381.1, on the reverse strand, counting down.
GCCGAATTTAAAAAGATATTTAGAATTTTAAAATAGGAAAAATAATAAGAAAAACAAGAAAGTAAAAAAACGAAATACAAAATACGTAAAAAAAGAAAAAAACGGTAGAAGAATAGCACGACCTGAAATGGTTTGTATCTGTGCGAGCTGGCATGCAAGGAATAGGAAATGTATACTGTCCATTATATGATAAAATAATGGGTCCCAAAATGTTTCGTAGTTGGCGTTGGCTGTGGTGGTGTCGCCCGAGAGTCGCCACCGAGAGATCTTTGGTTCGATCATCCATCTGCCCTTGTTTTATTAGAATTTACTAGCACAAATGCCCGTGCGTTGCAACGGGAGAGAAAATTAATGAATCACTATGGAAAAAAGGCTAGTTGCCCTGTTCACCAAAACACCCACCAATGCGGCACAGGCTCCATACTCATCGCACTATTTTCATTGATGGATTTAGTTAGGGAACGTTCAATAAAATTATATTATAATATTATATGTATCATACTCCATTCGTCCGAAAATACTTGTGGAGAAATGGAAAAATATAGTTTTTTAGAATTAAAATAGGCCAAGATATATCTATTTCTCCGACAAATATTTCCGGATGGAGGAAATATGTGTTAAGCCTAAATCTGGGGTGCAAATATTGAGTCCGTGAACTACGGTGTTACCCTATTTCACACTGTATGAAATTATGTTCAATCTCGCGTCCAACGTTAGCGAGCGACAATGACGGTACATTCAAAAATAATTATGTAGTAGCTCTTGTCGATGATGTTGTATATTTATCTTTTACATTTTGGATAGTGTCTTTTCCTTGAAGTTTCTTTGTTGTTTTCGCGTGTACTCTACGTAGTAGCTCTCGTCAATCCAATGAGCTCGTCCAAGCCTCTTGATTCATTGCGTTAGAGACGGGTTTTTTTACCACGCGACGAGCATGGTAAAAGCAATCTCAAATTGACAAAAAAAAAGGGTTTCTTTCGTTACAGCTAACCCATGCAACATGCACATGCACATGCACGTATAGTAGTATGCGACCGGGTCTGTCTATTCCATTTGCTCAAACAGTCATCGATGTTTATCGTCGTAGCAATCATTACAGCTAATCAGTTGGCTTAAACCAGGATTAGCACGTTCCACAAAAGCGCCAATGAGTGCAACATCAGTCACGTATTTTTTTCCGTAAAAATGTCATCCGGCGCCAGGGAGACACATGCCAAAGTCTAGGAAAAATACATATCAGTCACGTATTTTTCTCATAAAAAGATAATAAATTATTTATTAGAGTCCCGTAGCACTAAATAGAAAAGTTAAATAAAATAAAATTATCTATCTTTGTATCCCCATTGAGGTATGGAAAGGTCTCGGGGACATAGCGATAGTATGGCTAACCAAGCTTTTCAACCTTATTTTTCGGGCAAACAAGATGCCAGAAGAATGGAGACGGAGTATATTAGTACCAATCTTCAAGAACAAGGTGGAGTTCAGAGTTGTACTAATTACCGTGGAATTAAGCTGATGAGCCATACAATGAAGCTATGGGAGAGAGTCATTGAACACCGCTTAAGAAGAATGACAAGCGTGACCAAAAATCAGTTTGGTTTCATGCCTGGGAGGTCGACCATGGAAGCCATTTTCTTGATACGACAACTTATGGAGAGATATAGGGAGCAAAAGAAGGACTTGCATATGGTGTTCATTGACTTGGAGAAGGCCTATGATAAGATACCGCGGAATGTCATGTGGTGGGCCTTGGAGAAACACAAAGTCCCAGCAAAGTACATTACCCTCATCAAGGACATGTACAATAATATTGTGACAAGTGTTCGAACAAGTGATGTCGAGAGATATCCCGTGGTGTATGCTCTTTGCGGATGATGTGGTGCTAGTTGACGATAGTCGGACGGGGGTAAATAGGAAGTTAGAGTTATGGAGACAAACCTTGGAATCGAAAGGGTTTAGGCTTAGTAGAACTAAAACCGAGTACATGATGTGCGGTTTCAGTACTACTAGGTGTCAGGAGGAGGAGGTTAGCCTTGATGGCTAGGTGGTACCTCGGAAGGACACCTTTCGGTATTTGGGGTCAATGTTGCAGGAGGATGGGGCTATTGATGAAGATGTGAACCATCGAATCAAAGCCGGATGGATGAAGTGGCGCCAAGCTTCTGGCATTCTCTATGACAAGAGAGTGCCACAAAAGCTAAAAGGCAAGTTCTACAGGATGGCGGTTCGACCCGCAATGTTGTATGGCGCGGAGTGTTGGCCGACTAAAAGGTGACATGTTCAACAGTTAGGTGTAGCGCAGATGCATATGTTGAGATGGATGTGTGGCCACACGAGGAAGGATCGAGTCCGGAATGGTGATATACGAGATAGAGTTGGGGTAGCACCAATTGAGGAGAAGCTTGTCCAACATCGTTTGAGATGGTTTGGGCATATTCAGCGCAGGCCTCCAGAAGCTTCGGTGCATAGCGGACGGCTAAAGTATGCGGAAAATGTCAAGAGAGAGCGGGGTCGACCGAATTTGACATGGGAGGAGTCCGTTAAGAGAGACCTGAAGAATTGGAGTATCGACAAAGAGCTAGCTATGGATAGGGGTGCGTGGAAGCTTGCTATCCATGTGCCAGAGCCATGAGTTGGTTGCGAGATCTTATGGGTTTCACCTCTAGCCTACCCTAACTTGTTTGGGACTAAAGGCTTTGTTATTGTTGTATCTTTGTGTGGCTGTCCAGATTGACCGGTGTTGTTTTCTATGTGTCATTGTGACGGTTGTAATACATTTTTTGGTATCTTAACCGGACAACTCTCTTTTTATTTTCTTTAATGAATCGAGATCATTCCAGCCGACCGGAAAGACATATTTATGTTGTTAGCTTTGTAAAATTCGAGGAGCCTGAGATTTAGAAAAATCGTAATAAAATTCAGTCGAGCAAACATTTGGATGTTTCTGCAGATGGTTGATTCCATCACGGGAGCTGGGTCAAATTAGTTAACACTTTTTTTAATGAACCGAGATCCTTCAAGCAGACCGAAGAAACATATGTATAGTGCTAGCTTGAAAATTCGAGGCACCTGAAATTTAGCATAACCGTAATAAAATCAATCGAGCAAACATCTGGATCTTTTTTGTAGATGATTGATTACTCTACGGGCCTCAGATCAAATTCATTAATCAGTTGGCAGTTGCATCATACGCCAATGAGAAGTCGGTGCATATGCCCGTGCGTTGCAACTGGAGAGAAAACTGATGTGTATTTAAATTTAGTAAGATATAAGAATCGAAAATGCTAAAGTACGTAAAGGCCTACGTAAGGTTACGCGACTTTCCATCCCTAACCAATAAAGCTTAGTGCTCGACTGTACAGCCTCATGTACTACAAAATCAACAAAGGTATAAGTACCTAGGATGGTCGAAAGAAACACAATCTTTCATGCGCCTGGTATTGCTTATCAGAGAGACGGAGGCCTTAGCAGTCTGTGTTAGTACAATCAGAGCATCAAGTTGTCGATGGCAAAGAGTATGCAGGCAGGCAGTGGAATGCCGCTTGTAGAGATGGGGTCGGATGCAGAGTGCCGAGCTAATTGTGCAGGGTGGACTTGGCGAGAACGACGTCGAATAGGCAACCTGCACCAGCTCGACCACGACCGCTCACGCCTCCTATTTCGTATGTATCCGGCCTATCTATGTCTTATTCCTTCTCTTTGCTCCATGCAATGCACACACGTGAACTCGTACATTTTCCATACCATTCCATTCGCAGGCAGCGCCACACCTTCTTAAGTCTCGTTGTATATCCAGCTCACAATCCAAAACCGTTGTGCAAAGCATCTCCCATCTTACATGTCATTAGCTCACAGCAGACAATGGTGTTGAACGTATATAAATTGGTGAGAATCAGTCTAAGGGAGCCATATGGGACTATTCAACATGAAATATTCACAAATGTTAATATTATGAATTTTATTTTTTTTATACATTAATGATGCGCGTGCGCTAGTGGAGTTGGCCCAGCAGCTGGAGCACAGCCAAGGCCCAATCCCGTTTTACTACCCATTTAAGATCATAGAAATAGAGTACAACCTGATTTTAGTCACAGCAATTAGTCGTCTTAGTTGGTTGTTGCATTGAATCCACTAATAAGTGGAAGGTCTTGGGTTCGAATCCCTCTTCTCGCTTCTAATTTTTGACACGTCCGTGTGCGTCAATTAGAGACCCGGACGGGCTGAGCAGGCTGAGGCCCAACCAGTTGCGCAGCGCAGAGCAGGCTTAAGTGTGCGCTGCAAATCTGGCCCAAACGGTTTTTCCAAAAGTTTTTGGTATAAATTTTCAGGATGGATCAGAAAAATAGTATCATCTCGGATAGAAAAAAAAAATTAAAAATATAATATGAGGTGAACGGATGAAAAATTAGGAGAAACGCACCTTGCTTTATTAGTAGGTATAGATATTTTCTTTCTTCCATCACTGAGATGCGGGACCCCCAAGTCAGAGGCTGTGGTAGGTGCTACTAGACTGGTCAACATGTCATCCATCACTGAGATGCGGGACCCTCAAGTCAGAGGCTGTGGTAGGTGCTACTAGACCGGTCAACATGTCAAAATACGAAGTTCTACACTGAGCCAGTGACCGTATAATCATCGCAAAACGTATATAATGACAACTGTATTGGGCGTATTTTTAAGTTCCGTGACCGTAGTGTGTGCTTCGGACTCAACTTTTCAATTGCCAGTGTCCGCAAAACGTATATAGTGATGATCTCTTTGACGAATTGGTCGCTCAGTCAGTACCAACGTTGGTCGGACGTTTCCGCTATCGTCTTGGACTGATGGTCGGCCTAGGGCAATGCGAGCCCTGGGTCCCATCCCGGCACGACGTCGGCGAACGTCGCTCGGGGCGCCGCGTTCTGCCGATCTCGACATGCCTTGTCGGCTGCCGACGTGTACGTGCACGAGGATGAGGAGCCGACGCCACGTCCAGCGTAGTGGAGGATGTGGGGGATCCTCATCCTTCACCGGGCGTCGCCGGGGCTGCATTAGCGGCACAACCACCTTGGCGCGTTGGAAACAGAGTCGCGGGGACCTCGGCTCGAAGCGGCCAAACATGCTGCGGACCTTGGCTCGAAGCGGCCAAACATGCTGCGCGACAATTAACAACGTCTCCTCCTTCACCTCCTCCCCGACGCTATTTCTGATTTTTGAAACCATGATTGGGCGGGAGGAGATGAGAGTCGACGGTATACGGAGACGAGAGGAGATGAGTTTGGATGGTGTTGTCTATCCGCTTAAATAGTCTGGGAAGGCAGGCTGATGAGGAGCCGACGCCGCGTCCAGGGTAGTGGAGGATGTGGGGGATCCTCCTCCTTCACCGGGCACCACCGAGGCTGCATTAGCGGCGCAACCACCTTGGCGCATTGGAAACAGAGTCGCGGGGACCTCGGCTCGAAGCGGCCAAACATGCCGCGCGACAATTAACGACGTCTCCTCCTTCACCTCCTCCTCGACGCTATTTCTGATTTTTGAAGCCATGATTGGGCGGGAGGAGATGAGAGTGGGCGGTGTAAGGAGACGAGAAGAGATGAGTTTGGATGGTGATGTCTGTCCGCTTAAATAGCCGGGGAAGGCAGGCCGATGCCTCTTCAATGCAGAGCAATAGCCGGAAATAGGCTTCTCGATCGTTGGGCATCCGCGTTGAAGTGGCGCTGCCCTCCCATCCGGTCATGTTGGTCTACCGCGAACATCCAGTTGCGTTCGCTCTAAAGCACAGAGCGACATGAATGCACAGAGACCATTCGCAAGCGGGCCGCATGGTAATGACCTTGGGTGGAACCGCACAGTCTGTTGTATATACTAGATGACCAGTTGCGCCAAATGGCGCAAAGACCCGTTTAAAACCATGTTCGTGTTGAAAATATTTTCCATTTTTTCAATAACCGTATATTTGAATACATTTGGTAAGAACTTGTACTCCTATATAAAGGAAACTAAATGCAAATATTTTCTTAAGATAATAATGCCACAAATTAGATCATCGGTAGGTTAAGATAATTGAGTCTGCAATTAGGAACTCCGAGTAGCTGTAAACTTGCATTAAAAAAAGAGTAAACACAAGTGACACAATAAAATACATGAACTCATGAACATTGTGTACAGAAGAAGTTAATAGAAATAGTGGTCAACTATATCATATAATTTGGTTTCATACTCTTTTGTGTATATATCCTGAATGCTATCCCTTTGTGATCAACTCTTTGTCCTTCGAATCGAATGGCACAACTACTGTCCCTTGTGGAAAAGGAAAGGTCCTGAATGCTACCCCTTTGTGATCAACTCTTTGTCTTTCGAATCGAATGGCACAGCTACTGCCCCTTATAGAAAAGGAAAGGACTCGGTAATATCCATAAATGTAAAAGGAAAACATCATGTGATGCATCTCAATCTGCACAAAACAATGTGAAAACCATACATGCTATCTACATCATGTGATGCATCTCAATCTGCACAAAACAATGTGAAAACCATACATGCTATCTACATACCCTCATTGTCTAGCAAAGCATAAGTAGCTGAGGGACCCTATACAAAAGAATTGGCAATTAGCAAGAAAGAACCATGCCATCAGCTGTCTAGACAACCACAAAACAATAAGTGGCAAAAGCCCCATCAGAATTAGCATTTGCCATCTAGTTTATGAGCTAAAGTTGTGCATTCACCAATCGCTAAAACATATTAAGATGCAGTAATGGAAATAAAATTGTATCGCTTCACATACAGTAAGTGAAAAAGAAACGAGTAAGGGGACCAAATTTAGTTGCCTAATCAGATGTAGCAGAGATAGAACCTAGTTTTTTTACCTTGCCTACTTTTGGCCAATACCCTCACAGATGCCCCTCTTCCCATGAAGGAAATGCCCCTGACCCTCCTCCGAGCATTAAGGCCCAGAATGACAACAACATCCCACAAAAGGACCCGCAAAAGGCAACGAAAGTGAGCCAAGTAGCTTGGCCAGTTACCTGCACTAACCCAACCAAATAAGCGTAGGGAATGGATCAAGGCAGAACGCATGACAGTGAGTATATTTTATTGATAAGCCAGATTGAACACAGTTGAGAAACAATGTTAAAAGATCATATCGAGACAATAAACGGAAGCAGTTTAGTATTGCCTTCTATCCAAACTCTCTAAACAGAGGAACACCCTAGCTTTATGTGAAAACTTAAAAGAAGGCACATAATGTAAGGTTTTGACACTACATAAACTATAGTAATGATCTGCTGCTTAGGACACGCATCAATATATGATACATATCTATTTCACGAAAGCCTAAAGGTACATCCACAATTAAGAATATCTGAAAATTTGATGTGCATACCAAGAATAAACAATGGCCAATACTCCTATAATTAAAAATATTGTACAAATAATTAAAAGATTCAGACTTGCTGGTAATATTAAGAAACAACATATCCTAGCCAAGGTGTGCAGGCAATAAACAGGTGAATCCAAGGAGTAGGAACTCACCGATTATAAACCAACAGCAAACAATGTTGTTATTGCCTTCACTCTATATTACTGGGAGTGGCATACAGGTTCAGTCCCTACAGATGTTACTTCCAACAGATGGCTTCGGTTCCGATTCAAAACCATTTTACATGGCGCTTGCATGGCTTCTACTACAGGGATGATCTGAACAAAGAAGTGAAACTCATCTTAGACAACCATCAAGACAAAAATTGGGTAGCTGAAACAAAAATCATTAAAATAAAAAAAACAGCGATCCAATGTCTTTCGATGATGTACCACTTGCACAGAGTGCCAAAAACAACTGACTATTGTAGGAAGATAAAAGGCAAAGCAAATACAAATATAAAATAATCTAATTAGTATGTTACTTCTTTTTTACCACTTAACATACATCCTTTACTGTCATACAAACTAAATATAATCAACATCTTCTTAACTATTGATTTACAAAAAAAATCAGCTAGACAGTAAGCATCACAGAACTTTCAATAGCATAGCGAAATACAAAATGAGTGGACTCATTCAAGAAACAAACATTTAAGAAGTCACAAAAAGAGAAATTCTGTTACCTGCTATTTTTCTTGGTACTCCAGAGGAAAAAGCCATCAATAGCGCGTTCAGACCAGCCTACCACATAGATAGTAAGAGCAGCAGCACACATGAACTTGTTAATCCTGAGGATGTAATCCATTGGCATATTTGCACATGTAGTTACCTGAAGCTCACGATGGCAAAATGGACAACAAATGCAGCAGTGTCTATAACAAGTAAACAACACATTAGATTAGTAATGAGCAGAAATCACTGGATTAGTAATATATGGTTCATTATGTACACAGTTCCTTCAATACAAAAAAAAAATCCCATATAGCATCAGCATTAGCTAACTAAAATTAGAGGCATCATCTCTGTTGCAAGCAGTTTTTATTTTGCGAAAAGATCAAGTGTAGTATCATGTTCCTACCTGTACAGAGAAGCAAAAGGATTAGGCGGAGAACAAGGGCTGGGAGGTCACCAGTGGGCGGTGAGGGCGAGGCGAGGCCCTGGCGCGGCGGCGGCAGCAGGAGAGGAGGCGGAGATGAGAGAAGGCGCACGAGGAACTGCAGGGCGAGGCGAGGCCCTGGCGCAGCGGCGACAGCTGGAGAGGAGGTGGAGATGAGAGAAGGCGCGAGAGGAGGAGAGGAGGAGGCAAATCGGGAGGAGAGGAGGCGGCGCAGAGGGAGGAAGTGGATGGTGCGGGAGGGGAGAGATGGAGGAAGCATGCGGTGGCTGCAGGGATCTATCTCTCGCTTGTTTTTTTTTCGCTCGCTCGCCAGCTGCTTTGCACTATTCATAGCGAGGAATAGCGAGGACGTGGATGCAACGAGCCTGCCTGGCACCCCCTTCATCATTTATATGTTCAATCTGACGCCAAAGAGACTGATTTTCGTTTTGACTGGACTGAATTTCTTTCTTAGCAGACTGTTCTTCGCATAGTTGTAATCCCATGGGATCCTATTGCAAGTTAGTTCCATATATTGCATAGCTTAATTTGGCAGAAATTCTACATTTGTTTTTAACCCTTCTATTTGCAATATACTTATCTGATGACAGATATATATGAAATAATATGAGATAAAATTGAAATACTACTCAGGTTCGGTATTGTTCTCTTTTGTTTTTTATTGGGTTTAGGATGGCTTACATATTTAGCGCAAAAACTTCTGTCAGTGGGTATTCTCCATTTATTTATTACAACCAATTGTCATAGCCTGCTATAGTTGCTTCATGATGCCTTGTCTCCTATTTTGCTTGTGATGGATTAATCTGTCAGAAAACCAATGTAATATCATGTAACAAAACTATATGAAAATCATGCCCTATTTTATCAAACTACCAAGACACAACAAAAAATAAGTAGAAATCACTGGAGCACCATTGGTGGATCAAAATTTTAAATGGTGAAGCTCTATTTGCTGGTTTAGCATAACCTAATTGTAAACAATAACAACCTAAAAGGCTATAGCATGCCGGACGGACCATGCCTGCTGCCAAATCCTAGTTCTTAATTTAGCATCGGTTAGTCCTAGAAGCTGTTTCCAAGTAAGAAGGGTACATTAGTTCTTAATTTGGTACGTTTTATGTACAGAAATAACATTAAAAGCAGAACATGTTTGTCAACGTATTCAAAGAACGATCCTCCTGGAACATAGTAAGCATACAACATACTAATCAAATCCAACACAAATTTGGGCACTCTCAGGCGCCAACATTCATAAAAATTTAGCCAAATCTGACCATAAGGATTATTCTATATTACAAACCAGCAATATTAATACTTTGCTCTCCCCTATAACAACTACCTGAAAAGCGGAAAATAAGAACACACTTGGTAATATACACATAGTCTAATATTTTTTTCAAAGATAATTCAGTTAGCTCAGTTTAATTTCATACAGTATAGTACATGAGTAAATACCACGATGATGCATACATTCTGATAATGACTTCCATCAAGAAGTAGAAGGTGATCTGGAATAATTATCTCTAGTGGCACTACCCTTTCTGGTACATCAGTCCAATGATGCGCCTTGCAATACCTGCAAGGTATAATGCATAAGTTTCAATATGCAGTACTTTTTACGAAGAGTGCCCGAATAGAAAATAAGCTATTTTTAAAAAATCTATGCATGAAACTCAAGTTTTTTACGTGCAATGTGCATATATGGACCATATCATATATAGGAAGTGTAAGACGTGTGCTAACCAACCTTGATATTGCTTGCTTGGGATGCTGGTTGACAGGAAAATTAATTATAGACTAAAAATTGTGCAGAATCATAAATAGATTGAGAAATTTCAAGAGGTGTAAAAACAAGGCTTATGGCATTCTCAGACAGGTGTACAAAGTAGAAGTATATATTATTGCAAGTTTTAATTCTTCAGGTATGTACGCCGTTATTCTTATTCAGAAAAGCCAATGCTTAAGTACTAATTTGTATACCGAGGATCCACCTGTGTGAGGGTGATACAGGGCAATTTACAAGTCCAGGTTCAGCAAAGCGTCAGTATCAGCGAGGCAATATCTGTACCATATGATCTGGATACAATCTTAACTAAAATTTGTGTAGACTATACATTTTTTGCTCTGGTTCTCAGGAGGGTAGGCAGTGATTGAGCACAAGATTTAGTTGCTACTCTTTAGAGTTCACATGCTATAAACTTGATATCTAGTCGTAACAGAATCAAAGTGAGACCAAATTATAGCCTTTTCGGCTCCAGTGTCTGAACAATTAACCATAGACCTTTTGATACCATTTTCCGGTGATGGATAAAACTCAAACACAGTATCTAGCAATAGAATTAAAATTATCCCTCATAACCATGGCGTAGATGTGATAAGAAAGCAAAGAATAGTCACAAACGAGCATTATGCACATGCTGACATGCATCAGGTTGAAAGGAAGGAAGACAAACATGAAAAATTCACAATGCTAGTATTAGCCACGAATTCATCTGCAAACTGATATAACATCTAAATTGTAGAAAAGTATATCCTGGTTCAGATCGCAAGCAGCAGGGTCTAAAGAGGTACTAATACACAGTATTTTTTAAAGGACAGTATGTATTTTCATGGTGTAATCTGCTAATTCAAGCTAGACAAGTTTTGTGGTTCAGAAAACCAAATCCATTGTTCCGAATTTGCATCGTATACAGAACATACCCATGCACGGACAATCAACTGAACCGAGCCAACAGGTGAAACAAAGACTTGCAAAGCAGGCAAGAAGCAGGACGCGAAGGAACACCAAGGGGAAAAAACGGAATCCATCAGGGCACAAGCATTTCACCGAACAGTAGAGCAGCAAGAAAAGGTGGGGCTAATTTTCTCACCTCAATGCCGAAGGCAAGATTGACGCAGGGACCTACTCGAGAGCGAGAAACAGGCAAACATCACAAAACCTACGGAGGACAGAAATCTACTATAAGGAGTAAGACCAAAGAAGAATTTGAGGAGGCAAAGGAAGGAAGAGGATGGAAGAACAAACCTCAACGACATGAACGGAGCAGATGAAGCAACCCCATCGCCATACACAGAACAAAAGCACCGGCGACTGAGAGGGGCGAAGAAGTGGCGTGCCTGCCGGAGTTGCAGCTCTGGATGCAGAGCCGAAGCTCGTTGCCGTCCGGACGGCCACCCTCGAGGCTGGTCCAAAACGCTCACTCCACGAGCGGGAGGAACACTGCGTACACACGACGTGTCGTCCTCCTCGCCGCTGAGGACCCCAACACCGGCCTTTAACTCCACGAGCAGGAGCTGAATCTTGTGCGAGCCGTGGCCGCCCTTGCCCCAGCGCCATCCATCGCACCATAAAACGCACCGCACACCCCTGCCAGCACGAATCAAAATCAAATCAGATCAATGTCGATTGAGATGAACCAAACAATCGCACCAGGTAGGCGAGCGGACGGACCTCATAGCGCCGAGGGGGCCGACATCGACGGGGCCCATCGCCGACGAGGACGATGCCGGCCGTGTCCGGCAGGCCGGACAGCACCGCGCGACCGCGGGCCGACTGCTCCCCTGCAGCGAGGCTGACGGACGACCCGGTCGTCATCTCGTCCTCGCCCTCCTTTCTCGCGCTCCACCGTGGGGATGGGAAGGCGGAGTCAGGCCAAGAGATGATCCAAGTGAGCAACGAGAAAGGGGGAGAGGCAAGCCGAACTCTGAAGGTGGGGTTGAGCACCCGCCCACCACGACGGTTCAGCGAACGTGATCACAGTGCATCCCTGACAAACTCAGGCACCGAGGCGCTGTAAATTTCAAATGAGCCGACCCGCTTCTACCGGTTGAACTTACAAGCGGGACCAGAACACACAGGCCCAGTCGCAGCGACAGAACAAATAAGGCCGAGTAGAAAGTATTTGTGCACCTTTCACCTGCCATGTGCCCATGTTACTCTCTTTTACCCAACGGGCACAGGCCTGCGTCACTTTACCCAACGAGCAGAGATGGGGAACCCAACCGCTCACGCACACAAGACGCTGCAAGGCGGGCCTAAATGCAAGCCGGGACCACCATCAAATACAGGGCATGGCACGGACGAGTAAAGCAGCGGGATTTCAGCCCTCAGCCAATCGACGCGCATTCTACGGGCAACGCGAGAGCCAATCGACGCGCATGCAGCAGGCAACGCTGGCGAGCGCAATCCTTTCACCCGCAAGACACTGTAACATGGGACCAAACGTAAATCGGGACCACCATCAAAGAAAGGGTAACAAGCAGACAAGTAAATCAATGGTATTCCACCACATCCCGCAAAACGAGCCAATACAATTACTCCGCTGAGTCAATCCATATGCGCATGACAACAACGACGACCTGCGCGCACAACCCAGCCACTGCCCCCGGGCCCCATGGAAAGATGGACCCAGCAGCCAGCCAGTGATATACTAAGCGCATGTGTGTAAAAGCAACTAACGGCTGACCAATCGACAACAGCGTAAAAACGTGAACAGTAAAATGATCGGAAGGCCAAAAATCGCTCGCGCTCGCAGGGGCTCTGGAATGGCGGGTAGCGTAGCAGGGTTTATATGTTAGATGCGGATGTTCTGGGTGCCTGCAGACCTCCTCCCATTTTGGTTCCGATTTGCAGGATTTCGAGTAGATGTGTTAGCGGAAATTTGTGGGACAGCGTTGGATGTCTCTGATAGTTTTTCTTCTATATTTGTGCATGCGACGACATATTCGATACTACAATCGTGTATACTTAATTTGTGTTAGAAACTTAAAATGGAAGTCATTTTTATAATTGATTTAAGTGAATCAATTTGTTTATGATGCTTTAATTTTGTTGTCACTATTTCTCTCATATATTTGTGCATGCGACAACGGATTTGGTGTTGCACTCATGTGGCACTACTTAATTTTGTATTGGGAATTTATAATGGGATTTATTTTTGTAATTGATCTAAATCAATAAAATTTTGTATTAGATTTGTTGTCGCCTAGTTGATTTTTTTGCTGTTGGAATTTTCCTATTTTTGTGCATGTAGCAACATATTTGATGTTGCAATTGTGTGACACTGATTAATTTTGTGCTAGGATCTTAAAATGGAATTCAGTTTCGTATTGATCTATGTGGACCATAATTATTATTAAAGTTGCACTAGTTTACACTTGTTATTGCATAATACATAATAATGCAAGTTTTGCATATTTTGTATGCGAGTTTTCAATATATATTAATTTGTTGGATATATATAAGAAAAAAGTTTGACGATAAGTCTTTACGATTGTTCATCTTAGACATAGTTGCATAATATTACTATTTTGGGGGCTACTTCTTCATTTCTTTTGACACATAACACCGTTCCAATAATTCTTTCTTCCTAAGAAGAATTTTGTCTCCTCTCTTTCTACTTCTGTTCATTTCTTTTTTGAGGTAACACTACTTCTCGAATTCTTTATTTCAAATATGTAATTTTGGTATTCTTTCTTTATTTCTTATTTCTTCTCTTGGGTACACCACTCCCATGATTCATTCTTCCTTACGCTGGAATATATTTGTCTTACTTTTTCTCCTTTGTTCATTTCTAGATTGTAAAAAAAATCTTTTTTTTATTTTGTCCTTGCTCATTTCTAATTTGTTCAGTTCACTAATTTGAATGAACATTTTCTTTGTTGTTGTTGAAATGTACACGAACTTTATCTTTTGTGCAATACCTTGCTTTGCAACAGTTTTTTGCTTAACCAGCTGTTGTGTTGTTCTTAGTTCCACATCTTAAAGCATATAGTGTAATGATATTTTTAGAAAGTCAATATGAGAAATGTAATTTATTGTGTGATTATAGCTAAATAATTTATCATGATTGTTTTCGAAATATAACAGAACAAACTAGAATCAGGGTTTTAAGTTCCTGTTTTCGCCCTCTATTAATCTGTTTAATTATGGTGCATCTGTCAGAAAGCAAATATAGTGTCAAAGCCAATCACATATACATTGTGATGATTATAAAGTGATCGGACATGTGTATAGTGTGTGCATACAGAAAGGACCAGATATGGCTATTTATTTCAATCAATTAGATTTTTTTTGAGAATTAACCAATTAGATAATGGCTACTAGTGTTTTTTAGCGGAAGATAATGTCTAATAGTACTAGTACGCTCCAGCGGCCATGTAAATCTTTTTTTGTGACAATTTGTTGACTAGGCTTTCATGGTCGCCGTGTAGCACACTCTCTGCCCCTCTCGGGTTTTATTCGGCTTTCACTGGCTGGCCTTTGGAGGTCCAGTACTAATTTTCAACAGTAATAGATTGGGTTAGGATTAGCGGAAGGGGCCCACCCCCTGAAAATAGGGGGGGAGCGAATTAGCGAGAGGGAGTCTGTAACAGACGCGTAAAACCCCGTATGTGTAGGATTATTGAATTTTCAATCTAGTGATAGGATGGGTTACGTGAGAATTGCTACGTAAGACACTCCCTCCATTTCTAAATACAGTATAAGTCTTTATACAGATTCTACTAGATAGACTACATATGGGCCAAAATGAATAAACTTGCAGTTAAAATACATCAATATACATCTGTATGTGGTTTATAGTAGAATCTCTACAGAGACTTATATTTAGGAATGGAGGAAGTAGTTTTTAGGAAATCTCCAAGAGTGACTCTCAAACCAGTCACATACGTCTGGAGGTGCCCCTATATCTTGCTGAAATCACTAGTTGAGAAGTACTCATTGCAAAGATCACTCACATCTTCCCGCCACTTGTCGCAACCTGGGAGTTTTCTCTTTTTTCGTAGATTCGTTTATTCAAAAGGTCTTATCTCTTAAACTGTGCATCCAAAACTTGAACCGTTTCGCCTTTGGATTCCTTGCGTCGAGATTTTTAAAATTAGATCTATGTTGATAGATTTTGACGAACTTTTTTTGAAAAAAAATCGGACGAAAAAACCGAACCGGGAGCACGGGGTATTTTCCCTTTTCGAAAGAGGCACGCCCATGCCTCTCGCGAAATCACAACCGTGCCTCTCGCGGAAGCAAAACCATGCCTCTCGCGGAAGTAAAAAAGAAGAAAAGAAACACTTTCTTTTTTTGTTTCCGAGGAGGCATGGCCGTGCCTCTCGTGAAAGCATAATCATGCCTTTCACGGAAGCAAAACCGTACCTCTCGCGAAAGGAAAAAACGTAAAATGTATTTTTTTTTCGTTTTCAGGAGACACTGTTGTGCCTCTCGTGAAAGCACAACCGTGCCTCTCGCGGAAGCAAAATCGTGCCTCTCTCAGAAGGAAAAAAATAGAAAATGCGTTTTTTCATTTTCGAGAGGCACGACCGTGCCTCTCTCAGAAGCAAAACCATGTCTGTTGCAGAAGAAAAAATAAATAGAAAACACGTTTTTTCAGTTTCCGAGAGGCACGGCCGTGACTCTCGCGAAATAAAAAAAACATTTTTTCGCGCAATTGTTTTCCTAAAGTTAAGGAAGACTGGTGAAAAACCAAAACGTCCAAACCCCGCAGAAAAAAATGTTTAAAAAGCCAAAAACGTGTGCAAAAAAAAAATTTCGAAGGGAGCGCCTAGAGCGCGACACGTGGGCGGACGGATGAGAGCACACCAAGTGATGCTGATCATTGTGAGGCTTCCAAAGAAGTGCTCGTTAACTAGTTGCTCTCATATCTTGCATTAAGCGAGTCAGGAGTGAACCCCTCGCTGAAAGGAACTTCTAGTTGGGCCGGCCCATGCATGCAGGAAACAACAGCTTGTTTTCCGTTTTGTTTTTTACACTTTTTTGTTTTTGTTTTTTGCCTTCTTTTTTTACTTTTGTTTATATACTAAAATATTATATATATATATACTCTTCAAAAAATATTTGAAAAATGTTGAACAAGTATTTGAAAAATATTAAACAAGTATTTAAAAAAATGTTGAGCAAGTATTTGCAAAAATGTTGGTCATGTATATAAAAATGTTGAAAAAGTATTTGGAAAATGTTTAACAAGTATATAAAAAAATGCTGATCATGTATATAAAAATGAAAAGTATTTAAAAATATTGAACAAGTATTTGAAAAACTATGATGTATATAAAAATGTTGAACTAGCATTTGAAAAATATTGAACTAGTATATAAGAATGTAGAATGAAAAACAAGAAACTAAGAAAACCCAAAACATAAAAACCGAAAAAGAAACAAAATAACCCAAAGAAAAAATGTTGACCATGTATTCAAAAAATATTAATCTTGTATTTAGAAAATCTTAATGAAGCATTAATGGGCCTTAAGCGAGAGTTGCTAGGAGACTGAGGTTCGAATTTCAGGATATCTGTTTTTCTCTCTCTTCTATTTTTGCTTTAAAGGTGCGTTAATGGGCCTTCAGCGAAAGTTGCTATCGCCTTGCTTAATACAAGACATTTGCGGGAGCCCGGACAGCAGCCACGTAGGACTCCGACACCACCGGGCCACAATAAACCCTTCCTGGACCCGCGCCTTAATCCTCCCCATTTTCTCTCCTCCCTTCTTTCTCTCTTGCCTTCGCCACCGCTACACCACCCCGGCCTCCACGCCACACCATGCTGGAATTCTACGTCGTCGTCACCTTGTCCAGCGTTTAACCCCCTCTCCTTCGACCGCCCCACTAGGTACCATCAGCTACTGATGTACTCACCATGCCCGGCAATTGTTCGATGAATTACCGAAGCTAAAAAAAAGTCGTCCCTTCTTGTTTCAAGCAATGAATTCTGATTTTGAGTACATATACGAGCACTATGTTGAGTCATCCGACGTCTCGTCCGACGAGGAGGACTACACAGATGAGACGACGATGATGCAGACGGTCCTTGAAGAAGCGAAGCGTGCGGAGGAGCATGTTCTTAATTTCAAGGGATCGATCAAGGATCATGGAGTGCTCAACCACAACAGGGCGCACGTCCATTTGACACTGATGACCAACTACTTTGCCCCAAATGCACTCCTCATTGGTCATTTTTGCCGGCATTTTTGGAGGTGCAAGATTGTCTTCGATTGTTTGTACCATGGCGTACGGTCCTATGATGACTACTTCGTCTTGAAGAAGGATGTCATGGGAACAATTGGGGTTCTCTTATTACTAGAAGTGCACAAACGCACTCCGAATGCTTACATATGGCACATCCGTTGATTCGTGGGATGGGTATCTACAATGTCTGAGAGCACATGTGGAGTTGCCATGATCAGGTTTACACCTGCCGTGGTCGAGGTGTTTGGACCTCGGTACCCGAGAGATCCAATTGTGGCAGACACCATAAGGCTCTTGGCAATATCAGAAACAAGAGGGTGGCCAGATTTGCTTGGTCTCCTGACTGCATGCATTGGAAATGGGTGAACTGTCCAAAGGCTTTACAAGGGCAATATCATGGTCATGTTAAGAAGCCCACCATCATTCTTGAAGCAGTTGCATCACATAATCTTTAGATTGGCACGCTTCTTTAGCATGCCTGGGTCTCATAATGACATCAATGTGATGCAGCGATCGATGTTGTTTTGCGAGGCTGACTGAAGGAAAAGCTCCTGCTTGCCACTATTCTATCAGTGGGCATGAGTACAACATGAGCTACTATCTGATTGACTATATCTATCCTCCGTGGGCTACCTTCGTCAGCACCATCTCTAACCCAGTTGGCCAGGAAAAAATCTCACTTTCCCCAAAGACAAGAAGCATCTAAAAAGGATGTCGAGAGGGCATTTGGAATTCTACAGACGCGTTTTGCAGTTGTTCGTGGACCTTCTAAACAATGAGATCCAGAGACCATGGACGAGGTGATGACATGTTGTGTGATCATGCACAATATGATTGTTGAGGATGAGGGTGAGGATGCTGCCGCAGCTCTAGAATTTGAGAGCATTGATGATCCTATCGAACTTTCAGACCAGAATCCGGCCACATTTGAAGAGTTTATTCAAATGTATCAACAAATTCGACATCGAGCAACTCACGAGCAGCTGAACAAAAATCTGGTTGAGCATCTGTGGGTGGTTAAAGGGGACAACAATGTTGGAATATAATATCTGAACTACTGTTGCATGCGGCTATATGAACGCGTGTACTCTATGCATGTGGCTATTTAAATGTGTAGACTCTATGCATGCGGCTATTTGAACACGCAGACTTTAAAAAAGGCCGGATTAATGCGAGCAGTGTTGAATGGCCGCCTTCCGCATCCGTATTCGCAGTCTGGTCCCCTCTGTTCGCGGGTGAATACGAGAGAAAATTTACGGGACGGCATTGGAGATGCCCTTACCTTGTTTGTTGGATTTACATCCCATGGTTTAGAAATAAGTGACTAAAACACATAAATTTTTGAGGCACCTGATGTATAGGTGCTCCCTTGATGATTCATAGGATGCAATTTTATGGGGATTTCTTTATGTTTTTTTACTACTTCTCATAGTACTTCTAGCATCCACTCAAACCTAAGGGCTCCTTAGAAATTTTATAGGATTAGAATCTATAAGAACTTTTTCTATGTTGATTGTTTGATTCATAGAATTGAATCATATAGAAATTTTTTCTATAGATATTCCTTTTCTACTTCTTATAGGATTTCTAGCATCCACTCAAACCTCTTCGAAAGCCATTGCAAAAAAAAAACCCTCTTCAAAAGAGTCCTTTGTTTTTCCTACGATGCAATCAAAAAATCCAAAATTCTGTAGGATTGAGATGAGCATGACATTTCAATCTTATTTTTTTCTATCCCGGTGTTTTTAGAATCATGTGAATTAAAGAGGTCCTTAGGGGCGGATTGAAGGTGGAGATGCCCTTACCTGGAACTCGCTGACTTAATATAGTACGGTCATGAAAATGTATGTGGCGGATTGGAGTTGGAGATGCCCTTACCTGGAACCTCGCTGACATAATATAGTAGAGTATGGTCACGAAAATGTATGTGTGGGTGTACCTTAGCTGCCGCATGCAGAACGGGGCGCACATATCCGTCGTCCACGTGCTCTCCGATCTTCCGCCTGGCAATGTCCCGGCCATCGTGGGACATGTACGTAAGCTCCATGACTTGTTGCATAGTTTTCCCCATAAACAATATGGAGAGCCGGTCATTGGGGCCAAGACTCTCGACTAACATCAATATGCCCCACGTCACATCGTTAATCTGTACGTCGAGCACGAGGACGACGTTCACCCCAGCACGCGGCATCTCCTCCGCACGACGCCAAGCCGCTCCACTGACACGCACCAGGACGGGGAACTCATCACACGTCTCGGCACCCTGAATCGCCTTGTTTCTTGCGAACGCTTCTGCCTTCACCTGAAATTCGTACATACGTGTTTGTTGTCCATCCATCATGTCATGCAAGAGTGGTGCAGACCTGTAGAGAGACCAAGTAGGCAGACAACTTACCAGACTGTCATCGTTCTCACTTTGCGACTTAATAACTTGCATAGATGAACGTAAATTTGCCGACCATGAAATCGCCTGCCAAGAGTCGGGCAACATTAATTGAAATTTATTACCTCTGTCTCAAATTACTTATCTTACATATGTCTAGATATGGATATACCTAACCCTGATTTAAGATGGAGGGATTATATCTCAACAGTAAACCAAGATGTCATGCGTAAATTAAGCCGCATGCATGAGGAACCGGATGATTCACTAGCACCTCTCAGGCCCAATTTTATAGTTTGATATGGTTGCCGAAGAAACAAAACAATAGATGAGGTTGATCACCTTTTCTATTTCCTTCTTCCTAACAATCACATAGGCAAAGCATCAAAACTATACATGATCGAGCCAATAACTAAATTTTCGTTACTGCCCAAACGCCATCACTTGTTCGTTGCTCCTTTTTCCGTAGTTGCGTATATATATTTTGCTAATATTAGCAGAATAACTATTCTGATAACACTTACGCACTGCACGCTCAACGCAAGTGCACATCATTCTTTGAACGAAGTGTGTTGCAGTACTCACACGAGTGAACTTCTCGTCGGAAAAAACTGCACGCGTTGTTTTTTCGGTACTGATTTCACTCTAGTTTTTTTAACCGTTTATCGGAATGAGGCGTGTAATATACCGTTGAAAAGTTAAGGATTAGGCGCAACTTCGACATGTTGAACACTTTTCGAGATTCCACGCGGTTTAAGAGCAGTTTTGAAAATGGTGCGGCCCATGACGAGTGGCAGCGAGCATTTTTTCACGATTTTTTCTAAACCGCTCGTCGGAACGAAGCAAATGATACACCTTTGGAAAGATATCATCGAGGCGCATCTATTTCATATCTATCATTTTCTCTAATTCATTACGATTTAAGAGCAGTTTCAAATTTACTAAATCACGGAATTCTGTTTTTCTTTTTTTTTTTTAAATTTTCAGTACTGTTTTCGCTCCAATTTTTTAACCATTTGTCGAAACGAGGCGTGTAATATACCTTGAAAAACTATGGACGGGACACAACTTTCATATGTTGAAATGTTTTTGAGATTCCTTACGGTTTTAAGTTAATTTTGAAAATCGTGTGGCGGACGATGAGTGACAGCGGCCGTTTTTTGCGAAATTTTTACAAACCGGTTGTCGAAATGATTCAAATGATATGCCGTAGGAAAAATATCAACGAGACCCAACTTTTTCATGTAGAACACTCTCTCTAATTCCTTACGGTTTAAGAGCAGTTTTAAATTTACCGACATGCGGACACTTTATTTTTCGCGACACCCAAATCGACGTGGGTACTTCATCCGACTGAAAACCGCACTGCATCGAAGGAAAGACCGCACTGCATCGAACGGGTAAGAGAACTGCATGGTTTCTTTTATTCAAACGTAATTTTTTTAAGGACGATAAAGTAGAGTGCACTTCACATCGGGTGTAAATTAACCACAACACTATCAAGAAGTGAACCGCATTACTTTTTTTCACTTTCATAACATTTTTTTGCACTTACGGGATGAACAATATCACACGGCCCACCGTACTGCTTCAAACTCAAAACCACACTGCATCGGATGTCCAAGCGAAGTACATGGTTTCTTCTGTATTTTTTTAACTTTTTCTATGGACGAGTGGACCGCAAAGACGAGGGAAAGTGAACCGCAACATTATCGAAAGTGAACCGCATTACCTTTTTTGCCGGTTTTTCTAACATATTGTTTTGAATATGTAACACTGAGACAAGGCAAGTGGACTGCATCAATTTTTTCAGTATTTTTTCTGCACAAGGAATCAAAGTGCATTGCATACAATATATATTTTTTCTTTTTACAACAACAAAGTGTATTGCAGCAAGAGGGTTCAGTCTTTTTGGATGGTGACCAAAGTATACCTGATAGTGAACCATGCCGTCCGAACCAAAGAAAAAATACAAAAGAACTTCACACACAAGCCGTGCCAACCGCAAGCAGTGCCCCAGGAGGCCGGCGAGGGAGGCCGACAAACCTGCACGAAGACAGGGGCCGCAACCGAGCTGCACGGGGGCCGCGATTGAGCTGCACGTGGTGGGGTGGCGCCCAAGTACCCACGAATGGCGCAGATGAGTATCTCGCCGGAGACCGCCACGAGGAGAGGGCTCGTCGTCGACTTGATCCAGATCGAGGACGAATGGCGCATCCAGGCGTCGGGGATGGGTGACGCCAGGCAGGGGAGGCGCGAAACCAACCCGAGGGGCACCAGGAGGTGCGGCCAACTGCGGCGTCATCGGGGGAAGAAGCCGGATTCAAGTGGGGCGGCACTGGCGGGGGAAGAAGCTGGATCGGGGGTGGGCGGCGCTAGCGAGGGAAGAAGGTGGATC
>NC_041381.1:130175953-130189161 GCF_002162155.2 Triticum dicoccoides | reverse complement strand
GGGAAGAAGGTGGGTCGGGGAGGGCGGCGCAGGCGGGGGAAGGTGGATCAGGGAAGGGTGGCGCCGGCAAGGGAAGAAGTTGGATGAGGGAGGGCGACGCCGTTGGGGGAAGGAGGTGCATCTGGGGAGGGCAGCGCCGACGGGGGAAGAAGGTGGATAGAGGGAGAGCAGCGCTGGCGGGGCAGAAAGTGGATCGAGAGGAGGGGAATCATGGCAGATGGGAGGTGGGGTGCGCCGGAGAGGAGGCAAGTGGCGTTGGTGGGAACTGGGAAGGAATCGTGGGTGTGGGGGGCAAGTGGTGGTGTTATCAGAATAAGCCGGAAGTGTTATTAGAATAAGACTCTAGAGGGTGTTAGTTTTAGAGAAAAGGCACTGGCCGAGCCCGAGAAGAGCTCGAATTTAGTCTGGCTTTGAATTAACAAAGCCAACAACCGACAACTGGCTAGGATTACACTGAAGCAACAACACAAAGGAAGAAAGCGAAAAAAGGGGATACAAGGTGCTAAGTAGAACAACTCCAAGGCAACAACCAGAGCGGGCAAGAACACACCATGTCGTTGCCTATGACCGCCGCTACACCTACACCAGCTACACGGGAGGAGGGCACCACAGTGCGAGTATTGTGATCGCTGACCGCCATCGAAGGGCCAAACATGGGCAACAAAGATTTGTATCTGCCGCCGCAAAGGGCCACTACCCTTTCACCCAGCCTCGATGGGTGCCACACCGGCAACCAGCAGAGTGGTTTCCCAAGAACCCAAATCAAGGTGTCCGAGCTACCCAAGGGGAGACAGCGGGAGCAGACCCACACGCAATGGGGGCCCTGCCACCCAAGCATCGACGCCGACAGCGGCAACACAGAACGTCGGATGAGAGATGTCGAACGAAGGCGCCGAACCACGGAGAAGGCCGAAAATGGCAGCAAGCTACCAAAGATGAAGCCCGACAAACAGACGCCGTCATCGAACCACCGCCAACTCCACCAGTGGTCGATCAGCCCCCAAACCACGCCTTTAGGAAGGATCACGCCACCATGGTGCTGTCATGCATGGAACAGGGGGTCTGAGGCTTTCACCTGAGCTCTTGGGAGGGATGGGAGGAAGGGGATCCTCGCCGAAGCCTTCAACAACGGGAGTGGTCGTCGTGGCAGCTAAAGGATTCCCCCGGATCCACCTCCAACCACCAAATCCGTAGAGCTACCACCCGAGGGCGGCGGCCGTAGCCACTAGGGGCCGGATCCGAAGCAGATCAGGGTCCAGGACGAGCTCCTCCATGGCAATCCAGCAACCAGCGGGGGGCCGCCGCAGCAGCCGACGCCATCGCCTCCACGCCGCCCACATGGCCGGGGAAGTGGTTCACCTACACACGTCGGCGCCACGCGCCGCATGCATCACCTAGGGACGCTGCCCTTGAAGCCAAGGCACTCCATCTGTAGTGGAGCTGCTCGAATCCCCGCCGCCACCTTCACCGGAGCCACGTGGCCATGCCGGTGAGCACCTCTGGCGGCGGCGGAGAAGGAAAAGACGAAGGCGGGACGAGGAAGAGAGGCTAGGGTTCGCCCCCGAGTCGCCTCAGAGGAGGCGGCGCGGAGGGGGGGGGGGCATCACTCGAATTCCTTTCAGCGTACAAGACTCATCTATTGTATATCTAGTTACCATAAAATATTCATAGGGAGACCAATCTTAAGTGGACATAAATTTCAAATGGAAGGAGCGTGACAATATGTAGTAGGAGTAGCATATATTGTCAGTTGAGTGATATTTGAACCAAATTTGTTAGCATGATGGGTTACCTTTTCAATCATAGTTTCTGTCTCATTCAGTCTTTGGATAATATCCACTATACTTGGCCTGTTGTGTCTATCAGTCTCCATGGAGCTCAGTCCTATCTCAGTGCATATGCTCACTTGCTCATAATATGCTTCTAATATTCTCGAAGAAGTACAAGTAGCTTCCAACCTCTCCCTCCAGTTTTTGCGTACCTATGTGATTGAACTGTAAAGTTAGAATGGTACTATGTTCAAATGTTAAGCAGATCAAAATATTTGTCGAGTTATGAAATGAATAGAGGGCAATTTCTACTTCATCAATAAATTCTTGGCAAAGCATTTCGGCACTTCTGGTGTGGCCTTTGGGTCCTGCAATTACCTTTGTAATTACAACACCCAAGCTAAATACGTCTAACTTCTTCGAGACGACTTGTCCAAACAAGTATTCCGGCGGCATGTATCCACTGCGCATGGCAACATAAATATAATCAAGATCAAATGCTTACATTGTAAGTATATTTTAGTTTCAGTATAAAAATAATAATTCATACTTACAATGTTCCTGCAGGATTATACGTAACCCTAGTTTGTTCTTCACCAAAGAGCTTGGACAAACCAAAATCGGCAAGTTTTGGTATCATATTCTCATCTAGCAGTATGTTGTCGGGTTTTAGATCCAAATAATAAATTGGTTCTTTGCATCCTTCATGAAGGTATTTTAGGCCCTCACATGCTCCCTTGATAATTTTGTAACGTGTCTTCCAGTCAAGTCCATGAAGTTCTTCTGTAAATTTGAGCAAATAAAGAGGGTGTTATGTTATCTTCAGGTAGTGGAACCCGATCCATTTTGGATATAATGGAAAAGAAATAAAGAGGGTGTCGATGTACTGCAAATGTAGACAATCACTTTTTCACATGGTAAGTAGTGGCATTCTAAAAAATACACACGGTAAATAATGGCATAATAAAATTGTAGTAGCGTCATACCTGAAATATGTCTTTGAAGGCTCCCCATGTGCATATACTCAAAGTAGAGTGCTCTATATGTTGTTTCACCGAAAACCATTCTTCCTTGGAAATCTACATGTTGACGTTGTGTTTCGTAGCAGTAGCCAACTAATTGAACGATGTTCGGATGGTGGAGCCTCATAAGGTTGTGAAACTCATGTTGGAATTGCTCATCGTTAATCGCTGGCATGTTATTATGGAGCATCTTCACTGCAATCTCATCTCCATTGTCATGAACCCCCTACTCAAGATCGACTGTCAGCACTTTGTATAACAAAGAACAAAGAGAATAAAGATGTTGATTGATATGTCGTCCCATTTTACTACCACTAGAAGGTTTTTTAGGGATATAATACCAATAGAACTTTGTGTCTAGGTTAATTGTGCAATAACAGTAACCACTACAAAGAGAATAAAAACGATTGCACAAAATACAACCAAAACAACTCCCAGGCAGGCAGAAAGACACCCGTTGAGAACATGACACACTTGGCAAAAGAGAGGAACGAGAACACTGTTTCAGACACTTTGTGCTCGTACAATTGCAATCAGGTTACTGCGTTTGCAGTTACATGTTTAATGGTGGACATGCAACTAGCCCGACAGCCCCCTCCATGACCCTAGTTGCAGCCGTTTTGTGTTCCATACAACAGTTGAGTTACAACGTTTGCAGTTGTGTGTATTGGTGGACATGCAACTGACCTGACAACTCCACTTTTGGTCCCATTGCAGTTGTTTTGTGCACATGCAGTTGTAGACGGGTTATAATGCTTGCAGTTGCATGCCTAGTGGTGGACATGCAACTAGCCCCGACACCTCTCGCGCCAGTTGTAGTTGCTTTGTGTCCGTGCAGTTGCAGTCGGGTTACAACGCTTGCGGTGGACATGCAACTGGCCCAAACAACTCCTCTCCTGATCTGAATTGGAATCACTTTGTGGGCGTGCAATTGAAGTCACACTACAATTCCTCCCGTTGCATGTTTGGTGGTGGACATGTAAACGCCCCGTCCTGCCTCATTCTATTTCTTTCTAATGTCGACTAAATTATTGTGTTTACCGGATGATTCCTTAAATAACAACAAGAGGCAATTTTTATAGAAAAAATTAAACAATCAATTTTGCAATTTTTCAATCAACAATTCTTTTAGACTCACACACTTATGTCCCTATACAAATGGAAAAAAATAAAAAAAGGAAAACTGCCGCATTTCAACACGAGCAAAACAAAATAACAAAAAGATAAATAAAAGGCCCCTTGATGGCTGGCCCAAGCCTCCCTAATCCACGAGAGCGACTAGCTGATGGTTACCCTTTGGGGCGCAATCACATCGGTCGCTTTTTTGGCGCTTGGAGCATGCTCTGGGCGTGCCCTTAGATTTTTTTTCTGCATGCGTTCTTGGTTTTATTTGTGTTTTATTTTGATTTTGTGCTTTTTCGGTTTTTGAATGATATTCCCTAGGTTTTGAAGGATTTTTTTGGAAACAACGTTTTTTTGTGAGCACAACATGTGCTTCTGCGAGAAGCACAACCTATACTTTTACGAGAAACACAACTGTGCTTCTGAAAAAGGAAGAGCACAACTGTGCTTCCTCGAGAAGCATGACCTGACCTTTCACGAGTTGTGCTTCCCTGAGAAGGAAAAGGCACAACTGTGCTTCCCCGAAAAAGGAAAAATAAATAGTTGTGCTCCACGAGAAGCACAATTGGGCTTCTTGGAAATAGCACAACCATGCTTCCTAAAAAAGTGAGAAAGCATAACCGTGCTCCAAGGTTCTGTTTTTTTGTTTCTTTTTTCTCCTGTTTTTGCCTTTTTGTTTGTTTTTTTTGTTGGTTTTCATATTTTGTGTGGTTTTTTCATTTTATTTTTTGTTTCTGTTTTTTACGTGAAAAATAGTTCTTCGTAACTTATTAATATGGGATTTACTTTTGAAGATCTCGATGAGAGAAATTCGACGGTGAGAACGGTTCATGATTTGGATGCACACTTCAACAAATTAACCATTTTAAAAAATAATTTACAAAAAAGAAACTCCCAGATTGTGACAAGTGTTGCAGTGTGCCACTTGTCAGCATTAGGAAAGGTGGAAAGTAAGCATCCCTTAACTAGTGATTTTGCTCATCCACGACAAACAATAGCCAACTGGGCGTGTGATGTGCAGCGCAGCGACACGTAACACTCAACGTCCCCTGATAACTTACACGAAGATCGCTTTGATCCGACAACTGATGGCATGAATGAGACCAAATTAAATTTCAACTAGCTGAGTTTAGTAAATTTATATATACTAACGATTACATGGGTAAAGTTTAAAAAAATAACCCAAACAATAAGGGGCACACGTGTGGCACGAAGCAATATGGTCCAAACACCCTCATCACCATCCATCTTGTCACATCAAACAGATGACATCAGCGAAATCTTTTTGTTTTTCAGACTTAAAAGGTTTTACCTCTTAAATAAAAAACCGACTAAAAATTTGTTTTCATCATTAAATCCATCTCGACGAGATCTAAAACTAGATCTCATGTTGATATGTTTCAATGACTTTTTTTTGGGATCAAAAGTTGCCATGATGTTACACTGAAATTGCCATAGTGTTTATACTAAAGTTGCTATGATATGTTTCATCTTTTTTTTTCTCCTTGATTTGAAGCTACCATTGTATTTCAAGTACTTTTGCCGGCGAATTTTACTGCCCATGGAAATTTTTAACAATTAACCACGGAAAAATTTCATTATTAGATCATGGCAAATTTAGTTTATAGATCATGGAAGTTTAAGTATTTTGAGCATGGCAATTCTAATATTTCGACAATGAAAAATATTTTTTTGTACGACCATGGCAAAATTTAAGCAATTCACCATGGCAATCTTATTTTCTGGTTCATGACAAATTAAGTCATTGGCCATGCATTTTTAAACTAATTGACGATGAAATTCATTTTAATTATGAACCATGTCGAAATTATTTCATGGATCATGGCAAATTTTAGTAATTCTCCGTGGCAAGTTTAGCTTATTAATTTCCTTTTTGTAACATATCAAAATTTACATTAAAAGTAGAAGAAAAATAGTTAAAACATATCATGACAATTTCAATGTAAACACCATGATAATTTATGTGTAATAGACATGGTAATTTTTGTCCGTCAAAAAATATCGTCGAAACACATCGATATGTGATCTAGTTTGAAGTCCTTGTTGGGATAGATTTAATGATGAAAACGAGTTTTCAATCAGATTTTTCATTTAAGAGACAAAATATTTTAAAAAGTGAAAACCTAAAAAATTATTGTTGACATCATCAGTTTCATCACTTGTGCATGCATGCAATGACATGGCTGAATGTGTGGCCATGAGATCGTCTCACATGTGGTAGATATGGGCGTCCAATACTAAAAGATAGGGAAAGGGTCATAGATGCTCATACCTTGTAAACCTTTCCATATGCGCCCTGACCAAGTGCTCGTTCCTCAGAGAAATCATCTGTGATTTCTCGTGTTTTTTGGATCGTGAAACTTGTTGGCTCCGTACTTCCGTTGCTACCCGTGGTATACTACTGTTTCTGCTAGCAAAAAGCACATGTATACGCATGCAAATTAAGATCGGATCAGATATGTGTATTAAGCTGCATCAGATAAGCTGGAACGCGTGGCTATATTTAGATGAGCAAGACGCTAGCAACATCTCCAGCTGCATCGAAATGTGCGAACTAACCTGGGGCTTGAACTGGAGGGCTGAAGGTGTTCGCCCTTGGGTGCTCCATCGGGGCCGCCAGTAGACGATGCCATGTCAATGATCGCTAGTCCTCCACGGGAGGGGACGAGGGAGTGGTTAAGCTGAGACGATGTGATGCAGCTTAGCTTTGGCAAGATGTGGAATTGTGGATCACCCAGGCAATAAGCACAGCAATTAAGTACTACACGCTGGGGCAACGACGACCCAGTTGGCCAATTAGGTCCGGGTTGGTGTACGTCTTAGAGTTCATACCCGATCGACAAGGACTTCGAGGAAGGTGCCGGTAACCTGGTCAGTTCTTGAGTTTTTTTGTGAGACTCTGGGGTGCAGAGACCCCCCGGGTCTTCTTCTCTAGGATTAGACTAAGTGGCACGACTTGGACGCAGTGTCATATTTTTGTTGATCACTTGGACGCATTGTCTGGCCGCCTACAAATTAGTGAACACGCGTTCATGTGATAGTATATATCTTTCCAAAAATATTGGCGTGTGACGTTATACGATGATTGATTGCAAAGCGCATCAATCACGCGTGATCCCGAACAGACCAATAGTGTCCTTCCTTCGCCGAGGTTGCCTAGCTCTTTCCCTCCCCTCATTTGACCACACTATCAATGGCAATTTCCGTCGAAACCGTGCCAGCGGCCATGCCTATTGGCCAGTTCCGGCCGCCATGCCAAAGCTCGGTGCCGCCCCATTTGTGTAGCCCACGCCCTCCCCGTCTAGCATCACGGTTCATCTGTCCGTTCAGTTTGTGGAACCGGCTGAGCCGTTGATCTTTGGCTTTGAGCCGGATCATGCGCCCCCAGGACGCGGATGATGACGTAATCATCGAGTTGTGGGTAGTGGGAAGAAGAAAAATGCGTGGAGAAGGAAGCCTGTCAGCGAGCGGACAGGATCGCATGCTCCGAAGATGGGAACCAGATCCTCTAACATACACAAGGGATGTTAGAGGGATCCGGCTTGCTTGCTCTCATACGTGCTTCCACTTCATCCTACGGCTGTCTTTTTTCCATTTTTCTTTCTAATCTAATCACCCCTCCCCCTTGTTTTAACGGGTGGGCTCGGGCCTTATTTTGTTCCAATCAAATCAAGCCACGTACGTGGGAGCACGGATGGGCACACGCGTGGGGCTCAGGCAAGTCTCGTCCATGTTAGAGAAGCTACAGTTTCATAACTTTTCTTCTGTCAATTCATACAATTAAGGCTGAAATAACTTAAATTAATTTTTAAATTACAGATCTAGTATGTACATTCATAGTAATTACATACAAACAAGTTGATGGTGAGATAAAATTAATTTTGGATTTTTTATATCTACATTAATTACCAAAGCAAATAACCTGCTAATAGTTCCTAACATTCCTTCTTCACTTTACACTAGACGAGCACTGTAGCACCGCTGACTTCCCTTCTCTAAGTTAGAGGATCCGGCTCCCCGAAGATGGTGCATAGAGGTTGAAGCCCGCGTCACTGCTGAAGGGTCTATCAGTCCCAACCCCTAGATTCCAACATGGAGGCTACCGCACGCCTTGAAACCGGGATGACATTGTCCAATAAGACAATAAAAGTTGTGTTGGGCTGAAAAGCGAGTGATCTTTGCTCCTCACGCTCCCAGGCCACCGAACGCTAGGGTTCTCCACTAGTAGAAAAACGACCTTTAATACTGGTTCGTAAGGACCTTTAGTCCCGGTTCCGGAACCGGCAATAAAGGGTGGGGACTAAAGGTACCTCCCCTTTAGTCCCGGTTCAACACGAACCGGGGCCAAAGGCCCACCACATGGCACAAGCCCGCGCCGGGGGCTGGGAGACCTTTAGTACCGGTTGGTAACACCAACCGGTAGTAAAGGTTTTTAAAAAAAAATTATTTCCAAAATTTTGAATTATTTGATGATTTAATCTCTAATCACCCCTCATCATTCCAAATCGTCTAACTTCCCGGCTGATCACCCATCCTCTCACTACTCCAGCCTGAGCACACTTAACTTCCAAGTTCTATTCCCGCTAGTTTCCAAGTCTGCAATTGTTGTTTACCTGACAATAGTAAGTTGTCAATCCAATTAACTCTGAGGAGTTTAGCTTGAGCATGAAGTCACACGTTTCACCGTTTGAGTTTGAAGCTATTATTCTAAAAAATAATTATTATTTAGTAACACTAATATTTCTTAAATAAGTAGTTTGACCATAGTTTGACCATAGTTTGTCCAAAATTCAAAAAAACTAAAATAATTATTTAGTAATACTAATACTTCTTGAATAAGTAGTTTGACCATAGTTTGACAAGATTTAACAAAAAATCAGA
Organism: Triticum dicoccoides; assembly: GCF_002162155.2. NCBI lineage: Eukaryota > Viridiplantae > Streptophyta > Magnoliopsida > Poales > Poaceae > Triticum > Triticum dicoccoides. The sequence continues at coordinate 130,180,346 of NC_041381.1, read as the reverse complement.
AAAACTAAAATTTGAGGATATCTTTTTTGCCTTTAAGAATTTGAGGATTCTAAAGACTTGCAAACAGGCCTACGGATGCGGATTTTCGTGCTGATTTTTTTGATATATTATGCGTTCTTTCGACATCGTATGCAGAAGATATGGTCATTTTACTTTTTCCTAACACTTTTTTTGCAAAACATGTCGAAATTTATGTTTTTAAATTTCCCTAACTACTAGATGTAGTAACACTACATCTCGAAGGATTTTAATTTTTAAAGTTTTTATCATTTTTTCCATTTTTTTTAAAACAGAAAAGGCGATTTGGGGTGGATAGAGTTTGAAAATTGCCCTTTAGTTTCGGTTTGTGTCTCCAACCAGGACTAAAGGTTAGACCGCTTTTGTCCCGGTTTGTGACACAAATCGGCACTATAGGTTAGACCTTTAATCTTGGTTCGTGTCACAAACTGGGACTAAAGGGGCTCGTGGGGCCCCTGACGGTAGCCTGCCACCACCCCTTTAGTACCGGTTCATGCCACGAACCGGTACTAAAGGTTCAACACGAATCGGGACTAATGCATAGCCGTTCAAACCGAGACTAAGGGTACCATTAGGGCCGGTTCATTTACAAACCGGGACTAAAGAGCTAAACATTAGGTAGTTTATCTACTAGTGTTCACTGCCTCCCGCCGCGCAGCCGCTTGCCTGTTTCGTCTCATGTGGCCTTCGGGTCATGGAAGCGTGGTGGATCCTGGTTCTTACCGGTGAGAGGACTCCGTTTTTAGGTATTTTCTTGAGTTTTGGTAGGGTTCGTGTCCTGCTCAGAAAAGCGAGGCGGCGACGACTTCTTGGAGATGGGATAAAGCTCTCCCTGTCTAGCCCCGTCCTGGTGATGCTTCTAGCGCCATAGGAGGGCGCGCGGAGGTTTGTGTCCGGCGAGTCTCACGGGATTCAGTCAGCGTTTGTCTTCAGTGGATCCGTTTGGATTTGGTGTTCGTTCGTCTATGTTTGTGTGTCTACAGGTTGGATCCTTCTGATCTACGCTTCTCTTCATCGGTGGTGGTTACTGTTTTGGTGCGCTGGCTCTATGGGTACTTTGCACGACGATTTCCCGATGGTCTATTACAACAAGTTTTGCCCCGCTCCGGGGACGGAGGGGCGATGATGGAGACGCGCCTTCGGTTCGCTCCAGTGCTTGTAATCGTTGCTAGGTGGTCAATAACGGATCTGGATGTAATTTTTTCTTCTGGTGTTCTTTGCACTATGTTGACAGTTGATGAATAGATTAGAAGTGTTTCCGGATTATTTTTTCCTTGAGGCCAATGTAGAGAGCGTGTGCCTTCGTCTGGCGTCAGTGTCGCCCGCTTCCTCATCCTCACGGCCGTCCACTGTTGCCAATACAACCGACGGGGGCACACGGCGGATGGCGGCTGCTTTCGGCGGGCGGGCGTGGGAGAGGAGACCGGGCTCCTCGTCGTTTCTTTGGTGCAATGAAAAGAAAAAGGGTGTGTCTAGGCAGGTGAATATCTAGTGCTCCGGGAGCACCTGAGCTTAGGTGCTCCGGGAGCGCCCCAACCGTTCGATCTCAGATCCAACGTTTATGTCAGAGCTCGCGCCTTCTTTTTGCAAAATAGACCCCAAGGAGTCTGATAGCTACGTGTAGGTCATGTGCATCTTAATAGAAACAATTCCTTATTTAACACTATTTTAAATTTCGTTTCCTTATTTGACACTAGAAAACTTTGTCTTCCCTATCTAACAACGAGTCTAAATTTTATGTCCTTTATGATACTTTCGTCTATTTTGAGCGTAAATAACATTTGAAAAGACCCTCTTGCACCTCATATGATATGTGTGTGTGTGTGTGTCTGCGGGGCGCTAGCACACACACAACATCACTGCGGGGCAGTAGCGCACACACACAACAGCAGACACGCACGCAGCACACACGCGCACGTGCACACACACAGCAGCACACATGCACGCACACACAAACACTTAGCAGCACACATGCACACACACAAGCAGCATCACTAGCACACACGTGCGCGCAAGCACACACATGTGCGCAAGCATGCACGCACAAACATACCACATTTGGGGTAAAAGGATATTTTCAAGTGTTATTTAGACTCAGAATTGACGAAAATATCATAAAAGGCATAAATTTAGACTCGTGGTTAGATAGGAAAAAAAATTATTTATCAATGTCAAATAAGACATAAAATTTAAACACTGTGTTAAATAAGGAATTTTATCACCTTTATATCACCGTTGGATTTAGATCCAATGGCAGAGCTCGCACGGGAGCACCTGTCCTTAGGTGCTCCCAGAGCACAAGATATTTTCCGTGTCTAGGGATCAGACATGATGTGTTTAGAGATCATATGAATGTGACATAATTATTTCACATCTAAGTTAATGTCATCATCTGTTTGTGGCCTTCGAGGCTTGTTTTCTTTGTTTGTTGTTTTTGGTTTTTGTCCAGTCCAGCATGACCTTCTCCACTTTCTGGCCCTTGTTTTTTTTTTCCAGGCCTTGTGGCCGTTGCCATCACCTACAGCTATCTTGTAAATGTGCCAGCCCAGTGCGTAGTGCGGTGGAAGGCACAGTCTCCCCTGAATCAGCCGTTGAAGCATTGGACACACGTTGAATCCGGTGTAGTTGAACGCTCGTCTCAAATAAGAAACGTGCGTGCCCCCTTCCCCCGTGCGCGCCATGGGATCCAGTCCAAATTCCGTCACCTCGGCCTTCCACGGAGAGCGGCCGGTCGTCTTTGGCCTTGGCCTCTCGTCAGCGTCGGCGTCGGAGAGCTCGCCTGGGGGCGGGGCCCCTGCAGCTCGGCCGGAGGAGGGTCTTGTGGGCGGCCCGTCGCGGCGGATCTCGCCATGGCAGGAAGCACCTGCATCAAAGAGGACGCTCTGGAAGCGCCGCCTCGAGGAGCGGCCGTCGGTGGAGATTTCTGGGCGCCCTTCGCCCGGCCGCGAGGAGGTCTCGCCGGAGATGCGGGACAGATGCTTCAAGTGCCTAGAGAAGGGGCACTTTCTGAAGGACTACACGAACAAGGTGGTGTGCCTCTGATGTGGGTTGCCCGAACATGTCGCCGGTCAGTGCAAGAGGCCGCACAGCCCGTCGCAGGTGAAGGAGCTCAGGCGCGACGCCGCTGCCAAGGTGGCCAGAGGCGCTTCGGGCTCGCGTGTGCGGGCGCGCTCGGGTCCGTCAAGGCCGAGCCTGTCGGCGCCGCGCACGCTGCCGCCTTCTTCGTCGTCGCCTCCGGGCATCGCGGCGCTAGCGGATTGGCCCTGTCCGGCGGATCCTCGATTGGTGGTCGCACCTGATCTGGAGATGGCGCTAGCCGAACTCTGTATTGTCAGACGGTCGAGGGCTATGGTTGAGCTAGAGGGGCGACTCCAGAACGCCATGGTGGTGTACATCGCTGGAGACAGGTCGAAGCTCTCGCCGGAGTTGGTTCTGCAGGCGCTGCACGACAAGCGGGGCATCTCGCCGGATAGAGTGTCCGTTCACAGGTTCATGCCGGAGGACTTCCTGGTGGTGTTTGCGAGGCAGGAGGATCGAGTCAGTGTGGGTTTGCGGCCGGTACTGGAGTTCAGAGGGCTCAAGTTTGCATTCAGGAGGTGGATTCGACAGAACCAGACGGTGTTCGCGGCGCTCCGGACCAGGGTCAGCTTGGAGTTGGAAGGCATCCCCTCCCCCCAACGCCTGGGAGCTCGAGGTGGTCGAAAGTCTTCTGGGTGGTTCGTGCTTCATCGAGTCTATTGCATCGGAGACTTCGTCGCGGTCTGACCTGGCCTCATTCAAGCTGCTTGCTTGGACAGCGGATCCGGAGGTGATTCCTACTTGCAAATGGTTGGCGGTGCCGGAGCCGAAGGAGCATCGGGAGGTTTTCCAGCCAAAGACACTGCAATACAGGGTGCTGATTCATCTGGCGGCGATCACCACCTTCCCTGACGGGGAGGAGCCATTGTTTCTCACCGGCGCCTCCTCACGCAGTGGACAGAGCGGGCTTCCTGGTTCAGACATGGACATGGGTGGACGAGCCACCATGCGTCGGTGCGTTTGGCAGTCAGGGGTGAGAGACTTGCGCGGGGATAACTCACGCGGCTGTGCGGGAGCGGCAGTTGGCCGGACGTTCGCTGTAGTGGTAGCGGGTGGCCGGGAGTCGGCAGCCTGGCAGCTTCCTCCATTGGATCCGGTGCATCATGTGGGCAAGTCAGGTGGGCCAGTGGCCTCGGTTCAGGATAGGCTGGCAGCTCGGCTGTCCGCTTTTGACCGCCTGGGCGTGGCGACTGGCCGGGTCGTGGTGACCGCTCGAGATAGCGACAATTTTTTGATCGGGAGGGCGCCACCACCGCTGCCTCGCCACCGCGTGCCTCGGCTTGCGTCTCGCCGTGGG
>NC_041381.1:130143937-130175610 GCF_002162155.2 Triticum dicoccoides | reverse complement strand
CAAGTCAGCATGCTAGCGGATAGTTTCAAATTCTGACGGTGGAGGGTCCGGTGCATCAGGGGCCGGTCGCGATTCTGGAAATGGCGCCCATTGGCCAGGCTCCGGCAGTGGGCCCAGGGAGGCGGATTCGATGCAGTGTGGATTGGCGGGTCAGTCTGGGATATTGGAGCGCGGTTCTCCACGGACGCAGCAGGCGGGCCCCGAGGTGGAACGGGATCAAATGGACCCCACCCTGGCGTGGTCTGTGATGCTCGCGGGGCCACCCGACGTGTCCATCCCCTCTGGTTCGTCTTCCGTGCCTGCCGTGACCCTGAGCGAAATCGTGGTGGACCCGCCTGCGGTTTCGAGAGTGGCGCATGGCTCGCCAGTGGACGTGGTGGGCTCTGGTGCGGAGGCTTTGGTGGTCGAGCCTTTGATTCCGGCTTCGCTGATTGGCTCGGGCATGGAGACGTATTCGGTGCCGATCCCGGAGCAATAGGAGGACCCGCAAATGATTGGAGCAGCATCTCCTGCACGTGTGGATGTGCAGTTACAAGTGGCGCCCTCTCAGGACCGCGCGCTGGTTCAGGTGATTCCGGACGTGAATCAGGCCATGCAAACATAGATTTCGGAGGGACTTGGGGGTATGACACCCCAGGAGGTGATTGCATCGGGAAGCTTAAGTGGTTCTGCAACGTTTTGGTTAGGAAGTTGGCCCCTCCGCTTCTTCTAGAGGTGTAGTCTTCTCTGAGGCCCGAAGCCGAGCCTTTCACTCCTCGGAGAGCAACACGCAGCGCAAAGAGGGCTCCGGCTGGGAAGTCCAAGGCTACGCAGGCGGAGAATGTGCTAATGAGAGCGCTAGGGCTGGTTCCGGAGGATTTGGATGGCAATGACGACAAGATTGCGGAGTTGGCCGAGCTCTTCGACTCTCCGTCGAGGGAACAACATGTGAGGGTGATTGCGGCACTGTTTGGTAAAGAGGTACCACCAGCTCCTGAGATGAGCTCCGGCACTACGGTGTTGGTGGGCACGGCTTGAGGTTGCTTGTCCTCGTTGGTGTGGGTGTGCCCTTGGCTCTCATGGATTGGAACCCTCAAGTACTTTGTTGGAACGTGAGAAGGCTCAACAACCCCGCTAAAAGAAACGCAGTTAGGGAGTTTGTGGTTGCGGCAAAGGCTAATCTTGTATGTCTTCAAGAAACCAAACTTGAAGCTTTTGACTCTTATTTGGTAATGCAATGCATTGGGCCATCGTTTGATGATTTCGCCTACTTGCCTGCATCGGATACTAGGGGTGGTATTCTTTTGGGATGGGATAGCTCGTTCTTGGTGATCAATAACATCACTCGGGATACTAACTTCCTCTCGGGTCTGGTTCATAACAAAGATGGTTTTGAATGGTGGTTGTCGGCAGTGTATGGACCCCGAGGGGATGAGCTAAAAACTCAGTTCCTCGTGGATCTCCATCTTAGAAGGGACTTGTCTCCGGGGCCCTGGATGGTGCTTGGCAACTTTAATATGATCATTAGAGCTGAGGAGAAGAGCAATTCGAACCTTAATAGGGGCATGATGATGAAGTTTAAGTCGTTCGTGGATAACAACGAGCTCAAAGAGATTTATATGCATGGAAGGCGCTTCACGTGGTCCAACAAAAGAGAAAAGGTGGTTATGGCCAAGATCGATCGGGTGCTTGCCTTTGTCGATTGGGAGCTCAGTTTCCCGGATGTGCTGCTCCAAGCCCTCTCCACTAACATCTCGGATCATGCACCGCTCCATCTTTCCACTTCAGCCCCTTTTTGCCCAAAACGTAGGTTTCGTTTCAAGATGTTCTGGACTCGGCTAGAAGGATTTGAGCAGGCTGTTAAAGATGCGTGGGTGTGTGAGGATGATATTGTTGACCCCTTCAAGAGGCTTGACATGTTACTTAGGAACACCGCATCCGCCCGACAAGCCTGGGGCCAAAGGAAGATAGGGAACATCAAAATTCAGATGGCTGTGGCTAACTACGTCATCCTTAGGCTGGATAGAGCCATGGAGGTTCTTGAGATGAATTGGAGGGAGAGATGGTTGAGGAGAACCCTCAAGCATTCAGTGTTGGGGCTTGCTTCCCTTCAACATACCATTGAAAGAGAACGTTCCCGTTTGAGGTGGATCCCTGAGGGCGATGCAAATACTAAACTCTTTCAAGCTGTGGCAAATGGAAGGAGGTCAAAAAATTTCATCCCTCACATTAGACATAATGGGGAATTGATATCCCAACAAGAAAGAAAGGAGGAGATCTTCACCGAAGCATATGAGCAACTTTTGGGTCACGCTGTTGCTCGGGAAGTAGATGTGGACCTGGACTTCCTTGACATGGTTGTGCATGATCTCTCGAATCTTGATGCGATCTTCACGGAGGAAGAGGTGTGGAATACTGTAAAGGAGCTGCATCCGGAGCGGGCGCCTGGGCCGGATGGGTTTAGTGCTGCAACGTGGCCCACGATCAAGAACGAGGTGATGGCGGTGTTCCTAAAACTCTACGTGGGTGATGGGCGAGGCTTCGGTAAGCTTAACCGTGCTCACATTGTGTTGATCCCAAAGAAGCCAGACGCGGAGGAAGTGGGGAACTATTGCCCCATCAGTCTCCCTCACAGTGTGGCCAAGATTTTTGCTCGGTTGCTTGCGAATAGAGCCCGGAGAAGAATGAAAGAGATTGTCACAGCGAATCAGTCCGCCTTCATATGTGGTAGACACTTGCATGATAACTTTCTTCTGGTTAGGCAAGTGGACGGGAAGATTCACGCTCGCAAGGAGGCCAGTGTGTTCCTAAAGCTCGACATTTCTAGGGCGTTCGACTCGCTTAACTGGCCATTTCTGTTTGAGGTGATGAGGAGTAAAGGCTTCGGTCATAAGTGGTGTGAATGGATCTCGATTCTGCTCAGGATCGCCAGCACCAGGGTGATCGTCAACGGGGTTCCTGGAAGAAGTTTCATCCACACAAAGGGCCTTAGGCAGGGGGACCCGGTCTCGCCTCTGCTCTTTGTGATCTCCATGGACGTGCTGTCGAGAATCATGATCAAGGCCGAGAGCATTGGAGTCACTAGCAGTTTCACTGGCATTGCCGCTCACCAATCGGTGTCGATCTACGCAGATGATGTGCCCTTGTTCGTTAAGCCCCGGGTGCTGGACCTCACGTGCGTTAGATCCATGTTGCACGCATTCGGTGCTGCCTCTGGCTTGCAGGTCAACAATCAGAAGTCGCTGGCGATCATGATTCATGGAAACAACATCGATCGAGATCAGGTCGAGTCTCTTTTGCATTGCAGGCTGGGCAGTTTTCCATGCAAATACCTTGGCCTTCAATTGGCTATTAGACAGCTTTCGAGGGCGGAGTGGCAACCCATGATCGATCAAGCCAAAAAGTTTGCCCCAGCCTGGCAAAGGGGGCTGTTGCACCGCCCAGGACGTCTCGTGTTGGTCAAGTCCGTGATCGCGGCCAAGCCCATCCATCATTTTATGGTCACGGAGGCCCCTTCTTGGGTGTTTGAAGAGATAGATCAATGGATGCGCCCTTTCTTTTGGGATGGCAAAGACAAAGTGAATGGCGGTCAATGCTTGGTGGCTTGGAATTCGGTTTGTAAACCTACTTGGCTTGGTGGTCTGAGTGTGCGCAACCTTCAACTGTAAGGCTTGGCTTTGAGAGTGAGGTGGGAATGGCTGAGGCGGACGGATCCCGAGAGGCCGTGGCAAGGGCTACCCATGGTTGTGGACAAGGAGGCTCGTGCGGTCTTTGACAATATGGTGCATATTTCGGTTGGGGTGGGCAACAAAGTTTTGTTCTGGAGAGATAGGTGGATCCATGGCTTCGCGGTTAAAGACATTGCACCATACATCCATGCTTTGGTGGACACACGAACGATTAACCGCCGCACGGTTGAAGAAGGGTTAGAGAATGTGAGATGGTTGCTTGACATTGCCGGTGAAGTTAATTTTGGTGGCCACATGCAACTTTTACACATCAACCTCATGATCAGTACTGTCAATCGCGATCCTTCCAGCGAAGACTCCTTTTCCAGGCCGGCGGACCCATCTGGCAGATACACTGCCAAGTCAACATATTATAGGCTCTGTTTGGGTGCTGTGAGGGTCCCTTACGCCTCATGCATATGGAAGAGTTGGCCCCTCCTCAAGTGCAAATTTTGTGTGTGGCTGGCAGTACAACACCGGATTTGGACGTGTGACAGAAGAGCGAGGCATGGCCTTTAGGATTCACCTTCTGCCTGCTACACGTGCCTTCAAGAGGAGGATAACGCGGAACACATTCTTGTTCAGTGCGTCTATGCTAGGGAAGTGTGGCACTACATCTTCGAGGCATTGAGCTTGCAGGGCAATATCCCGGAACCGAAGGACTATTTGCTGGAGTGGTGGCTGGCTAGGAGAGCTCAATTCAGGAAGGACTCCAAGCGTGGTTTCGACACGGTGATCATTGCGGCCTCTTGGGCTTTATGGAAGCAATGTAACGCTAGAGTATTCCATCGGAATCATCAGCAGAAGACGGCGCCAGAATTGGCCCTTGCCATCATTGTGGAGCTCAAAGAGTGGAGGTTGGCGGGCTTGAGAGGAGGAGGCTACGACACATTTATGAGAGTGTAGGCATATGCTAATTTGTAGGGTGTGGTAGAGTGTGCGTCCTTAATGGAAGCTTGCTTCCATTTTCGACACTCTTGTACATTGTCCGTTCTCTTTTCTTTTATAAAATAAGGTACGTTTTTGACGTACTCTCGAAAAAAAATTAAGAAACCTACTACAGCTGAACACAAACCGAAGATACATGAGTGCAATAATACGTGTTGCATGGCACAGTGAGCCATGCGCAGAAAGTATTTTTTTTTTCAATCTACACGCCACGTGCGTACATGCAAGAGTGAAATTATTTTATTTAATTAGTTTAGAAAAATGTTCCCAGGTCCCAGCGTACTGGAAAAATGTTCATGACAAGTAAACTTTGTTCGCATGTATTTTTGAATTCATGCTATGTAAAAAATGTTCCGGCAGCTTAATAAAAATGTTGATAAGATTAAAAGAACAATGTTCTTGACATTTAACAAATATTTATAGTTTAAAAAGATCATATCATTCAAAATAAATGTTTGGATGTGTATTTTCAAAACTGTTTAACATATATTAAAATATATTCAAACATATGTGTTTGAAAAAATTGTTAGTAATGTATTTGGAAAATGTTAAAAATATATTAAAAAATGTTTCATATGTACACGAGAAATATACAATGTGTATGAAAAAACAGACCTCAAAACATGTATTTAGAAAAATGGTAATCATGTATTTGAAAAATGTTAAACATGAACAAGAATACGTTCTACATCTGTAAAAAAAATCAGTCTATACGAAAGAAAGTGGGCCTCAACACATGTATTTAAAAATGTGAATCATGTATTTAATATTTTTTAATCATGTATAAAAATACTGGTTCAGAAGCATAAGAAAAATGTACAATGTGTATGGAAATGTAGACATCAAAAAATGCATTAGAAAAAGAAACTTTAATAAAGTATTTCAAAAATATTAAATGTGTGTAAAAGTAATGTTTCAGATATATAAGAAAATTTTACAACATGTACAGAAAAAGTAGACATCAAAACATGCATTTGAATAAATACGTTAATCACGTATTTCAAAAGGTAAATGTGTATATCAATAATGCTTCAGATGTATAAAAAAATGTACAACATGTATAAATAAGTAGACATCAAAACATGTATTTCAAAAATGTTAATCATGTATTTTCAAAAAATACTAAACATGCATAAAAAATATCCCCGATGTATACGAAAAAGCCACCCGGGATGTTCTAAAACCAAAGAGGACCATATAGAAAAACACAAAAAGTAAAGAAAGAAAAAATCTAAAGAAAACTGATGAAACCCAAAACTCAAAAGAAAAACCCACACCGAAAACCAAACAAAATCGATGCCACTTGCGAGTTGAGGTTGAACTTTCAATGGAGGTAGAAAAAAGGGACCGGGCTTGGTCATAAGTTGAGGGTGAAATTGCAACTGAGACAAAGTAGGAGAAAGAGACCCCCTGATCTTCTTCTCTAGGATTAGACTAAGTGGCACGACTTGGACGTAGTGTCATTTTTTTTGTTGATCACTTGGACGCATTGTCTGGTCGCCTACAAATTAATGCACACGCGTTCATGCGATGGTATATATCTTCCCAAAAATATTGGTGTGTGACATTATAGGTGGTTTGCAAAGCGCATCAATCACGTGTGATCCAGAACAAACCAATGTTACTAGGGAAAACCTTATACACAGAGGTATAACAGTAGCGCGGGTTAGAGAAAGGCGCTATTAATATTTAGCAGTAGCGTGTGTTAAAAAAGCACGCTACAGATATTGTTATAGCAGTAGCACGCGTGGAGGAAAAAACGCTACTACTATAATTCCCACGCTGTTTCCGGTAGGCTAGGAATAATAGTAGTGACTCTAAGAAAAGCATGCTACTGCTAAATGCCTTGTAGCAACGCGTTTTTGGTGTAGAGCGCTACTGCTAAGAAAAAGAAAATAAATAAGAAAATAAGTAAAAAAATAAATGAAAATGAAAAAAAAAGAGAAATGAAAAAAATGTAGAGACAAACAAAAGAAAAAGAAAAAGAAAATAGAAAGGCATAGCTGTAGCGCGTTTTGGTGGAAACCGCTATAGCTAACTTAGCTATAGCGTGTTTTGCCAAAACGCGCTACTGCTATTTTGACTTAACCCCGACCGCGCGTGCTCAAAATTTCGCTAAGTCCTTTTCCCCCTTGTCCCACAACTCCACCATCGCCGTCGTCTATCGCCCTGCCGCCTTCGACCACACCGTCACCGCCTGAGGCCGCCTTCGACCTTACCGTCGCCTCCCTTGAGCTCACCGCCGCCGCCCGAGCCCGCCCAGAATCTCCGCCGCCCGAGCCCGAGCCTGCCCGAGCCGCCGACCGTAAGGCTCTGCCTCTCCTCTCCCCTACCCTCCTCTCTCTTTGCTAGGGCAATTCATATGTTGTTGCTGTGTTGATGTTCATATGAACCCTAGGTGTTCATATGAAGCCTAGATTTGTTTAGGGCAGTAGGCATTTTTTAGCATTTAAGAAAAATGATTAGCAATTTTTTTAGAAAATTAGCTAGGGAAATTTTTATGAAAATGCCTAAACGGCAATTCCAACTTTAAATTAATAAAGGGTATATAAATAATAGTAGCATTTAGCTTTCAATTAATAGAGGCTATAAACAAAAAAACAGTTAGCTATAAAAAATTATTTAGACTATGGACCTAAATCTGTTCCAAATTTCATTCAAATAAAATTTGAATTATTTGGACTATGGACCTGAATATTTTTGAAGAAATTGGGTGTAGGTACTAAGGTCTTGTTGTGGAAATTTTGATGAGGTCAAAAGGGTTAGAGAAAATGGAGTTCCTAGACTTTTAGCTTTAGAGAAAAAACAAAGGTATTTAGCTATAAATAAAAAACAGTAGCTATGGCATTTAGCTATAAACAAAAAACATAATTGTTTTTCTTTTCAAAAACTTGGTTAAAGTAATTGTTGCTATGTAAACAAAAAACAAGATTGTTGTTATATGATATATGTCATTGATGTTCATTTGCATATTTCATTATTGTTGATTATATCTGTTCATTAAAGTGGTCATGTGATGTCTAGTACACAACTTTATTCTTGTAGACACGTGTTGGGCCTCCAAGCACAGAGTTTTGTAGGACAGTGACAATTTTTCCTCAAGTGGATGACCTAAGGTTTATCAATCCGTGGGAGGCGTAGGATGAAGATGTCTCTCTCAAGCAACCCTGCAATCAAATACAAGAAATTTATTGTGTCCCCAACACATCCAATACAATAGAAAATTGTATAGGTGCATTAGTTCGGCAAAAGATGGTGATAAAAGTGTATTATGGATAGTAGATATGAGTTTTTATAGTATGAACAATAAAAACAGCAAGGTAGTAAATGATAAAATGGAGCACAAAAAGTATTGCAACAATGGAAAATGAGGCCTATGGTGCATACTTTCACTAGTGCAATCTCTTAATACTAACATAGTTGGGTCATATAACCATCCCTCAAAGTGCGATGAAGAATCACTGCAAAGTTCCTATCTAGCGGAGAACATAAGACGGAATTGTTTGTAGGGTACAAAACCACCTCAAAGCTATTCTTTCCGTTCGATCTATTCAAGAGTTCGTACTAAAAAACACAAAGCTATTCTTTCCGTTCGATATATCCTAGAGTTCGTACTAAAATAACACCAAAGCAAATTCAGATTTATAATATTCAATCCAACACAAAGAACTTTAAAGAGTTGAAAGGACCACGATGTCGCCTAGAGGGGGGGTGAATAGGCGTTTTAAAATCTTTTACGGATTTGGCTATATCCTAATGCGGAAATAAACTAAGCGGATACTTTTCAAGCACAAATCCTAAATATACTAGGCTCACTAAGTGCACCAACAACTTAGCATAAACAAGATGAGAACAACATGATATGAGTAAGCACAAGTAAGTCACACAAACTTACTCAGTGTATATCATGAGGTATGGAAATGAATAATACACACAACCACAAGTAAGCAATACAAGCTTACACAAATTGTATCACAATATATGGAATTTAATGATACAAGCAAACTCAAGTAAGTTACACAAACTTACTTGAGCAATATCACAATATATGGAAGTTTATAACACAAGTTAGCAATTCACACTAATCACAATGTATATCAATAGTAGCAAGTATGAATTGCGGAATATGAAGTGTAGGCCTAAATAATCTCTACAAGGAAATGGCCAACACAATATAATCAACCACCACAATATAATGAGGACAACAAGATATAGTGAATGCACAGTCAAATGACCAAAGTCAACCACAAGTAAGGAGTTAGGGTTAGGGATAACCAAAGTCACGGAGACGAGGATGTATCCTGATGTTCACTTCCTTGGAGGGAAGCTAGTCACCGTTAGAGAGGTGGATGTTACCACGAAGGCACACCAACGCCACGAAGGCTCACCCTATTCTCCTTGAGATATCACCACGAAGGCAATTCTCAACCACTAGTGGTAGACCTTGAGGCGGCCTCCAAACCTTCACAAACTTTCCGGGGGACAAATCACAAGTTGATTCCTCACCGGAGCACTCCTACCGCCTAGGAGTCTCCAACCTCCAAGAGTAACAAGATCAAGGGGGAAATGCTCAAGACTTGCTCAAATCACGAATTGCTTTGGTCACAAGAGGGAGAGGGAGAGGATCTATCTTTTGATTGGAACAACTCTCAAGAACACTCACTAATCTCTCCGGGATCTAAGATTTGGTGTAGGAGAAGTGAGAGGGAGCCACTTGTGTTCTTGGGATGATTTGGGATGAAGTGCTCAACCCTCCCCCGGAGTGGGAGAGGGATATTTATACCCCCAAAGAAAATAGAGCCGTTTCCCGTAGTTGTTGACCTGCCCGGATGATCTGGACGCATACCCGGATGATCCGGGCAATGCCCGGATGATCTGGGAAGGTCAATATACAATGTGGTGAAGTAGATACCCGGATGTCCGGGGACATAGCCGGATGATCCGGGCAATTCCCGGATGATCCGGGTGGGTAGCCGGATGATCCGGCTAGCGGAATAAGCTTCTGTGATGAATTTTACGAATAACCCGGATGATCCGGGCAGGAACCCGGATGATATGGGAGAGGACCCGGATGATCCGGCCAAACCAAACTGCTGCAGCCTAGAAACTGAAACAGGCACAACTTTTACATCCGGACTCCGATTTTGATGATCTTGGGCTCGTTTTGAAGCTATGAAAAAAACCCAGGTCCTCACATAGAGAACCACCCAAGATGAACCAAAATGGAGGATGAAAAATATGCAAAGGTTTTATCATGTATTTGGGTAACCTATTTGGCTTTGGATTTTCTTTGGTATATAGGATATGAGTGGAATTGTGTAGAGAAGATGTTGACTTGAGCAAATCTATCACGAACCCCTTTGATCCCCTCTTAATAGTGCGGGATCCCTATAACTCAAGAATCATAAAAGGTCTACACTACATAGCTATCAATAATCCATTCTTGAGTGTATGTGTTCCTTCGGTGTTCATCACTCCACAACACTAACGTCGAAGGAACTAATACCTTTGACTCGAGCCTTTCACTTGAGCTTGAAGTTGAAGTTTCTTCTTGGATCAAGTTGAATGGCAAGACATTGGTGAAGTCTTCAAGTAGCTCCCACATACACAATGTGGGAAGCTTTGCTTTGTATTTATCTTCATGTGTCCATCATGTGATCATCCACAAGCTTCAAGCATGTAATCCTTCGGGATAGTTATCTTGAACTTGCCCTTGTCAACCATGATCATCAACACTTGATGTCATCCTCTCATAGACACTTGAAATATCTCTCTCGATGCGAGCCCATGATAATCTCCTCTCAAAAACATAGGCAACACATAGTATGGGTTAGTACACAAAGCGCAATTGACAAATTCTTACCATACCACAAGATCTCACGTGGCACATGATTTGCGCTTGTGTGTTGACCATCTTTGAATTCAATCTTCGATCTTCATCTTGGTCAACCTTAATCTTTGCTCCATGATTAATCTTGATGCACAGCTACATGTATATGGCATTCATTCCGAATCCATTCAATATCCTTCTTGCATCACCCATGGAACAAACCTTCCTATATAACTTGATGTCATTGTTTCTTCATAGGAATTGTCATTCATTATCAAGTCTCAATGCATATATAGATCTTGATGGATTTCATCCACCAATTCATCCAATATTCTTCATGCATTGCAAATGGAACCTTCCTTCAAATGTATATCTCAGTGCAAACATTAGTCCATTAGGATTGTCATTTAATTACCAAAACCACACATGGGGACTACATGTACTTTCAAACTCCCCCATTTTGGTAATTGATGACAATCTCAACAAGAGGGTTTATATAATGAATTTTTAAACAAGCATGAAATTTATCCAAGGATAAATTGTATACTTGGGATGGTTGTACTATCATCAATACACTACACAAGCATTTGATGATAGTACACCCATAGTATATAGAGCAAACTCCCCCATAATATATGAATTTGTGAATGAACTTTGAATGTCATTGCATATATTGGTTGACATAAACTAGGAGAAGATTTCTCTATATACAAGACTCATCCATGCAATAAGAATATATAACAAGGGTAGATATGCATGAGTGACAACAAGAACTAGAAAAGATATTTATCTTAAACCCTCTAAACTTCTCCCCCATTGGCAACAAATGCCAAAATGGAAGACAAAACATCTAGCAGACCAATATAGTATGAGTTCCTCCTTGATGTGTGCATATAACAAAATGTGAGTGAAAACAAATGCACATATTCAATGATGAACAATTAAAGGAGCTCGAAATCTATAGAATGCAACCAGATACGAAGATATGAACTTTTTCATGTATACAAATTTCTAAGTGGCCTATAATAATCATGATATGTATCCACAAAGAAACTTGTATACACAAAAAGAAAGGTTGCAACTGATAAGAACATGATATCCACAAGTGAATCCACTATTATACAACTTGAGCCTAGTCATAATAGCAAGGCACATGGCACAAAACACATGGCACAAATTGATCTCATTTGCATAACACAAAGTGAAGCAAGCAATCAAAAGATCCGATGAGCCAAAAGAATAAAAGAATATTACGATTTGGGTAAAGGAGTGTTCTAAGGAAAATAGAGAAGCTCCCCATGATTTGTGCACAATTGAATTTTTTTTATTTGGATACAAGTGCACAAAATAGGATCATCACTCCCCCAAAATCAATAGGAACACACAACAATTGCAAGCAAACATAGATAAGAAAATAAGCCTAGCATTTGCAACAAACATATGGTTGAGCAACATGTACATGAGGCAACCTAAGAATAGGCACAACCAAAATTATGTGTGTGTGACACGTCAAAGCACTTGAGAAGACTAGTATAAGGATGAGAATTAAGCATCAACATAGCCTTGAGTAAATGAGATACAAGGTGCAAGACATGTCCTTCCCACACACATGAAGTTAAGAAGGTCACACACACATCAAGAAAATGGGTTCACAAGCTCACTAATAGCAAACTAAAAATCAAAGCTTGTGACAACCCATGATGAAGATAGGAAATAATAGGCTTGTCAAGACAAGCATGAGAACAACAATCTTCACCAAACACGAGTGCACTAAGATGGAAAGAGGTAAGACATGAACTCATTCAACAAATGCTTCCATGGAGCCACCAAAAAGATATAAAAAGTGAATGAAATGGTGGACATGAAAGAATAGGGATATCAACTAGAGATGTAACTTCTCTCACGTGTATAAGATACTAGGTAGATGATATCCACAAAGAAGGATGTACACATAAAATAGTTACAAAAGGAAGGAATAAGATATCAAAACGGGAGTCATAAAATATACCAATGAGATCTTTGCTTGAAAGCATGGCACATGGCTTAATATAATCTTATTGTATATTAATGAACTCCAAACACACAACCATCAAAGACATCACAACTAGCAACAAGAGATCATTGTTGGGATGCTTTGAGAAAGGAAACAAGTATCACAGGAACGAGTCAAGAAATTCATGCCATGATGGAACCTACACAAGGTTAACCCCATTTCTATATATATGCATGAAGTAAATACTTGTTACCGAGATAGCATTGGTATGAAGTTGTAGATCAAATAAAATGTCCAAGCTTGGCTCTAATTTCCTCATAGTGCCACCACCTTCATGAATAAGCCAAGCACCCAATGCTTCTCAAATGTACCTAAAACATTTTAAGTACAATATGGTCCCCAAACTTATTGGGTCCGACGTAGTTAGCATAACTACAACACATAGGGTAAAACCACTTAAATATGTGCCTATTGATATGAATTTGAATTTCATGCACATCATAGCTATTAAGAATTTGATGGATTTACCATATATATATTGGATCAAATAAGGCAAATAAGGCATGTGAATTTACACATAGTAAATATGCATGCATAAGCCTACCAAAATCCAGGGAGATATAAATTGGACAAATGACCACATAACTGTTAATACTTCCAATAACAACACTAGTCATTCATGTTGTCCAAAATGAATCAAAGTGACAAATCAACATATGATAGCACACAAAGTTCAACATATGAACCAAGGAAAAAAAAACAATGAGCATATAAGATATGCATTGCACACATACTCATAGGAATATCCCACTCAAGTAGATATAGGACACTATAAACAATGAGATAACAAACTCTCATATAGAGCAATAAGATGAATTCGAACAAAATGGTATTTCGGGTTATCATTGGGTGTAGAAACCAAATAAGTACATGATCATCTATACTAACACAAGCATAACATGAGAGTTTAGGAATAACCACAATGCTTGGATAGCATAATATTAACATTCCGACTAGATAGATAATCATGAAAAGCAATAATTGGAATAGCTTTAATCAAATGATTTTCCAAATATGGTTTTAAAGATAACCATGGGCAAAACCGTACAAGAATGCCATACATAAACAAGACATTGCATGCCACGGAGATATAAGATAATCTCAAATATAAATTCTAGGTGGCATCCCTCAATTGTTCATATTAACAAGGATTGTGATATGCACAAAGCATATCACTCCCCCATAATATGATGATCCATGTATTATCCACAAGAAGCAAATGAAACCCAACTAAGGATAATTAATGGATGAGAATTTGAGTTTCAAATGAGCTTTACATACCACATAGTACCTTGATAATATAGCACTAACAATACTAGGTGGTATCCCACATACATACACCTTTAAGGTTTGTGATATCCGTAAAACATAGCACTCCCCCATAATGTGATGATCCAGCCAAGGAAGATTCAACTAATGAAGCAATAAAGGCTTGAAACCACACACACACAAATATATGAAGTGCATTGTGACCTACACATGCCAGATAACACAAATCAAGCATACTAGGAAGCACAACTAAAAAAGCACATGCTAGGTACAAAACCTAAACATGCAAGGGACACAGTAACTTTCAATGTAAACAATGCAAGTACAAGTTACCGCAAAGAGGAGCATTGGATTGATAGATATGATGATAATCCACTTGACTTGGCATTAACCATAACATATGGTGAAAACAGTTTTTCTTCATGAAGTAGCCAAGTCTCCAATGCCCTCCACACACCTATTGATCAAGTTTGAGCTTGATGGTCCCCAACCAAGTTGGGTCCTAAGAAGTTAGTAACAATAGGCTTGGCAACCCAAATGGTCTTGTCCACTTTCAAACTTCTCTGGGAACCCACAAACTTGGCAAACAAATTGCCAACAATATCCTTCTTTAGCAAATAATGATTATTGGCTATAGGAGGCTTAGATATGTTACCGTTGGAACAAGATGAAGCTATGTGTCCCTTCTTACGGCAAATATAGCAACATGTGCTCCCCTTTCTCTTCTTCTTTACCTTTTCAACTTGGAGAGAATTATCTTGGTTAGGCATGGGAAGAGGCCTTTCATTATCTTGATATTGAACTTGAGGCCACTTCCCTTGATGCTTCACACTTGAAGCCTTCTTCTTCAATGGACAAGATCTCACATGGTGTCCAACATTCTTGCACTTGAAGCAAATAATGTTGGCCGAATTCTTGACTTGATCTCGTCCCTTCTTCTTGTTCTTGGACTTCTTCTTGTTGGAGATGAAATCAAGTCCAATTTTGTCTTGAGGGTCCTTTTGCACACTCAAGATATTATCACAATATTTTTCCAAGTCTTTCTTCAAACTGGTGACTTGGGCCTGGTGAGCAATTCATCACAAGATGTACCAATATCATGTAAAGAGGAATTGCAAGGACTAGCACATGGCAATAAGGCACTTCGAGTAGAAGATGTGCTAATATCCACATGAGACTCACACGATTTTACCTTGGTCCACATAGCCTTATGAGCTAACTTTAGCCCATCATGAGAGATTATAAGATCCTCATGAGTGCCCGAGAGCTTTTCATAACTTTCTTCCAATTTCCCATAGTTGCTAGTTAGCAAATCAAGTTGAGTCCTTAGGTCAACATTTTCTTTTAATATCGATGCTTCACACAAGATAGAGTTAGTAGCACAAGCATCATTATCAATATGAGAGGAGCATGTAGAAGCTAGAGACTTCGCATGAGTAGCTTGAAGTTCCTCATGAGACTTAGAGAGTTTGATGAGCTCTCCTTTGACCTTCTTGTAGTCAAGGTCAAGGGGCTCAAAATCCTCTTTAAGTTTACAATGCGTAACTTCAATCTCTTCTTTTAAAGACCTCAAGTCACTAAGACATTGATGAGCCATAGCAAGTTCATGTTCAAGTTGTTCACTTTTTGCTTGCTCGTAAAGAAATAAGTCATTACGTTTTTGAAAGCAAGAAAGAACATCTTGGAACCTTTTATAAGTGTTATTTTTAGCTCTACGAAGAGTTTTCCCAATCTCATAGAGATTTTGAGTCAAGACTTCATCATCTTCCTCATTACAACTATCATCATTGTCACTAAGAGAAGATGATACCTCATCATTACCTCTTGCCATGAGGCACATGTGAACACAAGGGGTTGATGATGATTCTTTTGGAGAAGAGGGTTCTTCATCAACCAAGCATGCCTCATTTTTCTTGATTTCCTCTACATGGTTAGTTTCACAAATAGAACTAGAGGGAATCACGATATTTCTATCATGGCAACATGGGAGATCAAGCATATCATCACAAATGAGCTTAACACCATCATTACAGGATATTTCTTCACTCACCATGTCATTACCTTGTGGTATGCCACATGTTGGTGAAGTGAAAGATGTTGGGGTATGCAAGTAATCGGAGGTGGAAGCAATAGAGAGCTCTTCATGATTTAAAAATGTGGAGAACTCCTCCATTAACTCCCCAAAAAGAATATTGTCTTCATGAAGATTGGACCCACCATATATATCTTCAATTTTGGTCCAAACATCATGAGCCAACGAACAAGACGAGATTGACTTGAACACCTCGAAGGTTATAGCTTGGTGAATGAAACTTAAAGCTTCACAATCAAGATGCATATCATCAAGTGATGGAGATTGTCCATCCTCTAGATTTGAATTCCCTACAACCACAATCCGCAAAGCATTTGGACCCATGGCCCGAAAGTGACAAAGCATGCGTAATCTCCACATAATGTAATTTGTGCCATTAAAACAAAATGTGTCATCATGCACTAGTTCACTAGTCGACATCGTTACTCTCTAGGCGGTTAAGCCTAATAAGGAGAGACCTAGCTTTGATACCAATTGAAAGGACCACGATGTCGCCTAGAGGGGGGTGAATAGGCATTTTAAAATCTTTTACGGATTTGGCTATATCCTAATGCGGAAATAAACTAAGCGGATACTTTTCAAGCACAAATCCTAAATATACTAGGCTCACTAAGTGCACCAACAACTTAGCATAAACAAGATGAGAACAACAGGATATGAGTAAGCACAAGTCACACAAACTTACTCAGTGTATATCACGAGATATGGAAATGAATAATACACACAACCACAAGTAAGCAATACAAGCTTACACAAATTGTATCACAATATATGGAATTTAATGATACAAGCAAACTCAAGTAAGTTACACAAACTTACTTGAGCAATATCACAATATATGGAAGTTTATAACACAAGTTAGCAATTCACACTAATCACAATGTATATCAATAGTAGCAAGTATGAATTGTGGAATATGAAGTGTAGGCCTAAATAATCTCTACAAGGAAATGGCCAACACAATATAATCAACCACCACAATATAATGAGGACAACAAGATATAGTGAATGCACGGTCAAATGACCAAAGTCAACCACAAGTAAGGAGTTAGGGTTAGGGATAACCAAAGTCACGGAGACGAGGATGTATCCCGATGTTCACTTCCTTGGAGGGAAGCTAGTCACCGTTAGAGAGGTGGATGTTACCACGAAGGCACACCAATGCCATGAAGGCTCACCCTATTCTCCTTGAGATATCACCACGAAGGCAATTCTCAACCACTAGTGGTAGACCTTGAGGCGGCCTCCAAACCTTCACAAACTTTCCGGGGGACAAATCACAAGTTGATTCCTCACCGGAGCACTCCTACCGCCTAGGAGTCTCCAACCTCCAAGAGTAACAAGATCAAGGGGGAAATGCTCAAGACTTGCTCAAATCACGAATTGCTTTGGTCACAAGAGGGAGAGGGAGAGGATCTATCTTTTGATTGGAACAACTCTCAAGAACACTCACTAATCTCTCCGGGATCTAAGATTTGGTGTAGGAGAAGTGAGAGGGAGTCACTTGTGTTCTTGGGACGATTTGGGATGAAGTGCTCAACCCTCCCCCGGAGTGGGAGAGGGATATTTATACCCCCAAAGAAAATAGAGCCGTTTCCCGCAGTTGTTGACCTGCCCGGATGATCTGGACGCATACCCGGATGATCCGGGCAATGCCCGGATGATCTGGGAAGGTCAATATACAATGTGGTGAAGTAGATACCCGGATGTCCGGGGACATAGCCGGATGATCCGGGCAATTCCCGGATGATCCGGGTGGGTAGCCGGATGATCCGGCTAGCGGAATAAGCTTCTGTGATGAATTTTACAAATAACCCGGATGATCCGGGCAGGAACCCAGATGATCCGGGCAAAGCCCGGATGATATGGGAGAGGACCCGGATGATCCGGCCAAACCAAACTGCTACAGCCTAGAAACTGAAACAGGCACAACTTTTACATCCGGACTCCGATTTTGATGATCTTGGGCTCGTTTTGATGCTATTAAAAAAACCCAGGTCCTCACATAGAGAACCACCCAAGATGAACCAAAATTGAGGATGCAAAATATGCAAAGGTTTTATCATGTATTTGGGTAACCTATTTGGCTTTGGATTTTCTTTGGTATATAGGATATGAGTGGAATTGTGTAGAGAAGATGTTGACTTGAGCAAATCTATCACGAACCCCTTTGATCCCCTCTTAATAGTGCGGGATCCCTATAACTCAAGAATCATAAAAGGTCTACACTACATAGCTATCAATAATCCATTCTTGAGTGTATGTGTTCCTTCGGTGTTCATCACTCCACAACACTAACGTCGAAGGAACTAATACGTTTGACTCGAGCCTTTCACTTGAGCTTGAAGTTGAAGTTTCTTCTTGGATCAAGTTGAATGGCAAGACATTGGTGAAGTCTTCAAGTAGCTCCCCCATACACAATGTGGGAAGCTTTGCTTTGTATTTATCTTCATGTGTCCATCATGTGATCATCCACAAGCTTCAAGCATGTAATCCTTCGGGATAGTTATCTTGAACTTGCCCTTGTCAACCATGATCATCAACACTTGATGTCATCCTCTCATAGACACTTGAAATATCTCTCTCGATGTGAGCCCATGAGAATCTCCTCTCAAAAACATAGGCAACACATAGTATGGGTTAGTACACAAAGCGCAATTGACAAATTCTTACCATACCACAAGATCTCACGTGGCACATGATTTGTGCTTGTGTGTTGACCATCTTTGAATTCAATCTTCGATCTTCATTTTGGTCAACCTTAATCTTTGCTCCATGATTAATCTTGATGCACAACTACATGTATATGGCATTCATTCTGAATCCATTCAATATCCTTCTTGCATCACCCATGGAACAAACCTTCCTATATAACTTGATGTCATTGTTTCTTCATAGGAATTGTCATTCATTATCAAGTCTCAATGCATATATAGATGTTGATGGATTTCATCCACCAATTCATCCAATATTCTTCATGCATTGCAAATGGAACTTTCCTTCAAATGTATATCTCAGTGCAAACATTAGTCCATTAGGATTGTCATTTAATTACCAAAACCACACATGGGGACTACATGTACTTTCAAGAGTGCCCCAAGATTTCTACCGGAGAAACAAAGAAAACAACGTGCCTCAACCCCTATGCATAGATTACTCCAATGTCACTGCGGGAATCCGCGAGTTGAATGCCAAAACATATATCAAGTGAATCAATACGATACCCCATTTCACCATGAGTATGCAATTTCAAGACATATATCAAGTGTTCTCAAATCCATAAAAGTATTCAATCCAATAACAACGAAATCTCAAAGAAAAAAAACTAAATTCATCACAACAAGATAGAGAGGGGAAAACAACATATGATCTGACTATATTAACAAAGACCGTGATACATCAAGATTTTGACATCTCAAGAACACGAGAGAGAGAGAGAGAGAGAGAGAGAGATTAAACACATAGCTACTAGTACAAACCCTCAGACCCGAGGGTGGACTACTCCCTCCTCATGGTGGTGGCCTCCGGGATGATGAAGGTGGCCACCGGTGATGATTCCCCCCTCCGGCGGGGTGCCGGAACAGGGTCTAGATTGGATCTCGTGGATACATAGGCCTTGCAGCGGCGGAACTTCTGATCTAGGGCTACCCTGAAGGGTTTTGGAATATTTGGGAATTTATAGGGCAGAGAGGCGGTCCAGGGGGCACCTGAGGTGGGCAGCACCCACCAGGGAGCGCCTAGGCCTCCTGGCACGCCCTGCTGAGTGCTGCTCCCCTCGAGCAGCCCCTAGGTGCTTCCTTGGCCCACTGGCTTTCTTCTGGTCCATAAAAAAATCCACAAGGAGTTTTGCGGTGTTTGGACTCCGTTTGATATTGATTTCCTACCACTACTAGGGAAAAGCCTAGCAGCAGCGCGGGTTTTGGGCCTATTAGTAGCGCGGGGGCCGGCTCTACTAATAAGGCGCTACAGCTAACGTATAGCAGTAGCGCGTGGTCACCGGCGCTACTGGTACACAAGTGTAGCAGCAGCGCGGTTACTGGAAGCTCGCTACTGCTAGTATATCTGGCCGCTTTTCAAAGGCGCGCTACTGCTATCTCGGCGCTGCTGCTAACTTTTATACACTCGCTACTGCTAATTTAACAGGTTTTTTGTTTTTTGGGTATATTTGTTTCGTATTTGAACAGGCTTTATAGAAGAATCTTTAGCACATAGAAATGTCATCATGATATTGCGAGACCACAAATGTAATCATAGCATATACATACAAATAGTCTCATCATAATCATCATCCAACACAAAGTGGTCTCTCGTCATCATCTCGAAAATAGCGATACAAGTCCTCGATTACTTGCAAATACATCGCCATCCATCTAAACAATGGTATATGCGAGAAGAGCTATAACTTTGAGTACATGAGTTCGTATCCCTCTCTCGCATTAGCGTGAAACTAAACTAACTACTGCCTGTCGCTCGGAAACCGGAAACCGGTAACACCTGGGCCTGACACTCCGGCCACTCGTCGTATATATACTCCTGGCGTAGCACTTCTTCGCCATCGATGATCTACGCACCTGCATCGTCACATGAGTCGATGATATGCAACATATATAGTTGAGCAACAGAAAGAGACAGACTTGGCAAAAATAGAAACAACATATCATAAGCATAAATAACAAAGTTCATCATACCAAAAATGCCCTAACTAGAGTGATCTTCGCTAGTCGAGGAGGAGGATGGTTTAATTACATCACAAATAAAGTTTCACCACGCATAACTCAAAGTTTTGTCATATAGAAAGTATGGACTAAACGGACACATTGTCATATATCGACAATCACTCCAACATGTCGTGCCATCCATCGAGGTCAGGGAGATAGTCCTCGAGCTTAGTGAAAGGCTTCATGTCGAGACGCTGAGAGGCTATCCATGTTCGGACGTCTTCGTAGAACATCCCTGTTTTCCGACGACGTCCTTCATGATGATTTGGGCAAGTTCGCGTTGGATGTGATAGAACTCAGCTCGAAGTCGATGATCCTCGATATCTCCTACGTTCTTTGCCCATTGCAGAATATGGGCATCGCCGGATCTAGGTGACATGCGAAGGTTCTGGTGATCCCGTCTGTACTCCAGCATGTGGTGTAGGACATAGAATCCATCATTAAGAGAATTGTTCGGTTGCTGGATGCAGCAGAAGTCGGTCTTATGGGCGAAGGCGGCCCTGCCGCCCCTTCTCTTCTTGTCCCTGACCTCTCCACCCCTTGCTTGGTAGTAAAACATAGCACTGTCGAGAACATCCTTGATGTGGGTGTAATCCTTTTTGTGAATGTTCTTCGACGAATCCAAGTAAAGAGCGTGGGAGAATTGGGGGTATACGATGATGAGGACGGCGCGCCCGCCGCTGTACAAAATAAGTACACCTCAAATTACTTAGCCTCCACCGTGCAAATGAATGATTGAAATCAAAGGAAGGATAGCAGCGCGGATGACTTACACGGGATGATAAGGCACGAGAATCGCCCCCTTGTCCTTATTGGCGAGCATGAAATTGACGATGTATTCCCTCACGTATACACGGTGCTCTGCGCAGACTCCCAAGAAGCTCTCGTGCATGTAGTACGGGTCAGCGACATAGATATGAGATATCTGCTCAATCCCGATGATGTAGTTCATGTGCAAGGCATAAAGGCGGACAAACGTAAAATCCAGCTTCTTCACGTGAAACATGTCGAATATGTAATCGAATCGGAGAAAGAACTTATCCGCGGGGAAGCTGTCGACGTACGACCTTTGCCGCGGAACGTTAACCACGTAGAGTAGGTATCCTGGATCTGTCGAGGCGATGAGGCCTTTCTCTACCCGCAACACATCATCATGAAGTCTCCTTAGATCACCGAATCTGTCCTGTAGCGCTGTTGCAGGTAGGATTGGTTGACCGGGGATATGCCATTTATCCGCATCGGGGATATCTATGCGGTCCTGAAGCCGAGGCTGCTGAGGCGGCTAGATCATAGAATCAGCTTTTTTTGCCTTTCCTCGCTCTCTTCCTAGACTTCTTTACTACCGGAAGGTCGTCCATAATACGTTGTGACGGCAATTCAGGCACCGACTCATGACGCTCAAACCCTGAGGAGGCGCCAGTATAGACATACTGTTCAGCGCCACCGTCGTCCTCATCCTCATCCATGGCAACGTCATCAGCAACTAATGGAGCCTCCTCCTTACCCTGTCCGCTATCACCCAACCCGACACCCGACGCTAATTGGGTAGGTGGGGTGTTGATGTTCATACCTTACTGAGGCTGCGTGCTCGTGGGTGTGCTCCCGACCGCCTCCAGACAAAGCAGACTCTTTGCCCACAACAGGACCCACCCATTGCAACAATCACCAAGCCGCCGCGGTGTCTCCTCGTCATCCACCAGTAGTGTTGGAGGAGGAAAATTCTCGTGGCCCGGTTCGACACTGGCCACAGAAACCTTGAAGGCGTTCGGGGGGATCGGCCGGCTGTGGAACAATGGTTCCTTCGGCTTCATTATCGTCGCCTTCCCCACGTCCACCTTCTGGTCGCCGATGGTGTACAATATGGTGCACGGGGTTTCGTCGGCCTGCAAAGAAAAGTCTGTGACGTGAGACATCCGAAAGGCAACGAAAACAGGAGATTATACATTTATATTGAAGGGAGCCGGTGTGATAGATACCGTGAGGGCGTCGAGCTTAGACAAAGACGAGGCACCGCCGAGCACGTCCGATGCGGGAGCCGGTGCGGGAGCAGGTGCGGGAGCCGGTGCGGGAGCCGGTGCGGGAGCAGGTGCTTCCAAGAAGTCATCAAGGGGAAAGTCCTCTGCATTTTTTTCTGGATTTTGCCTTGTCCAATTGATAACGCCCGTCACCAAGGAAGTAGACAAATCTGCAACCACCTGTTTTGCGGCAGCTACCGTTGTTGCGATTGTTTGAGATGATTTCTTCTCAACCGCAATCTCAACCTTCTTGTCGATGTTTTCTTCAGTTAACCTCCGTCTTTCCTTTCTCTCCTCCGTGGTCTCACGGTAGTACTTCTTCCACGTGGCGCCGTCTCCGACACCGTGCACGCATCCATACGACGGTCAAGTATCCACCGGTTGTTGTTTCAATATGTTCGACGCCCGGTTGAATGGAGTGTCCCACTTGGGCCTCACCAATGCATTAGACGGCGAGTCGCTTTCGGCCGCAATCCGGTGCTGCTCTCTCTGCAAAAGGCACAAGGATCGTTTACAAATATGACTAACGTGTGCAGTCGAATTGATCAGAAACTAAAATTACCAGCAGTCTCATGAACTCCATAATGACCGGTGTTGTCTCGTAAACCTTCTTCACTGGGTCCCAACGGTGCCGGGCCCTCAGGACGTCATGCTCCTGCGGGACGGTGAAATCCGCCAAGGGGTCTGGGATGCCCAGACTCGCGGCTTCCGCGTCCTCCTTAGCCCATTTGGACCTCTTTCCGCCGTAACCACGGCTTCCGAGGTGGTGGCTCCCAATGTTCCTCTATTGAAGCCCCTTCATGTACTTAGACTTGTTTTTGGCAGCTTCGGCCTCGCAAGCCTCCTTGAATATTTGAAACTGGTCTTCCGTGATTGTCGGATTATCCTTTACAATCTCGGAGTAGGGTTCCTTCTTGTCGATGATCCTTGCTTTCACTCGATTTTTCTAGGAGGCCAACGCATCGCTAAACTTGGTCATGGCGTGTTTGTTTATCTTCTTCATTGTCAGGTCCTCGTTTGGATCTTCATAATCCTTCTCATTCCGGCCAGGGAACAAGAATATCTGGTGAAACTTCTTTAGGAGGGAGCTCCTCATATTTTCTATCTTCTATAGTTTCTCATCGTTGATGGTGGCGGTTGTCCGTACGATGCAGCGTATTTGATTGCCGTAGCACAAGCGAGCTTCCTTGGGCGCCTTTGGCTCAAAAGTGCTGTCGTCCACCTCCGTGACCACCAGCCTAGTAGTCCTGAGTTTGTTAGGAAGCCGTTGCCTCTTTGCTTTCGGTTCTACACCGGCTCCGCTCCTGGAGGCAGCACCGGTCTCAGTCTCAGCGCCGGTCCCAATGTAGGTCTGAGTCTCAGCGTCGTTCTCAGTCTCAGCACCGCTCTGCGTGTCGGTCTTAGTCCCCGATGCCACCGGTGGGCCCAGCAACAACATTGGTTGATCGCCGGTAAGGCCAAAAAATTCGTCTGCCGCCCGGTAGGCGTCGACGCAATCACCAGAACCCTGTCCTTCATCGTTGCTAGCCATGTTTCCTATGATTAAATCTAGTCAATTAATTCTAGACCTAATAAAATGAATAATGACATAAAAAGGCCTATTGTTTTGCAGGAATGTTAACTCCTTCCTGGTGCGGCAAATCCCGGGCACTCGATATGTCCAAGTTTGTAGCACAATTCATGCCAAAATTCACGGAAAATTTCGGCATAACCATTGCTAAAAAGTGGACAAATCGAGAACCTGAAATTTGCCGGAACAGAAATGAATCAACATTTCGGCAAAACATAGGCCACTCAGCATCATTCCCTGGAAACAACAAAGCCACTTCGGCACAATCGAACCACTTCAATGAAAAGATATAACATGACCACTTCAATGAAAAGATATAATCAACAATAAAAGTCTATGAAGGGATCATCTTTAAAATAAAATTTGCCTAAATTCTTTTCCTTCACTAAACACTTCTCTGCCTAGGACAAAACCCAAATTATGTTGATCTAGCTATTCCTCTCTCTCACACAAACACACATTATTATCTCTAACCCTTCTCTGCCTAGGACATAACCCAATTAAATTGCAAAGGAACTCCATTTCTCTAACCCTTCTGACCTAATGCTCTAAAATAACATTTTCCTCTAACCTAGCCAACCTACTTAACCTAGCTTGTTAATCCAACGAACCTAATTAACCTACCTATTTAACCTAGTTAGTTAATCTAGTTTACCTACAAAATTAACCTAATTAAACTAGTTAACACAACTAGTTCTCTGTCAAAGCCCTAAATAAATTTTTGCACTAATTAACCTAGATAATTAACCTAATTAAACTAGTTAACCTGACTAGTGCTCTGTCAAAGCCCTAACTAAATTTTGCACTAACCTAGATAATTAACCTAATTAAACTAGTTAACCTAACTACTTCTCTATCAAAGCCCTAACTAAATTTTTGCCCTAACCTAGATAATTAAGCTAATTAAACTAGCTAACTTATGCATGAGAGAGAGAGGAGGGGTGGGGGCTTACAGAGGATGGCTCCGGTGGTGGCGAGGGAGGCAGTGCTGGCGAGGGAGGCAGGGGCGTCTCCGGTGACGTTGATGAGGCCGCGCGGCTCCGGTGGCGTTGATGAGGCCGCGCGGCTCCGCGCGTTGGGGGCGGCTCTGGTGGCATCGACGGTGCACGGCTCTTGTGGCGTCGACGTCGGCAGGAGACGGCGGCGAAGTGGGGCGACGGCGAATCGGGAAGACGGCGGCGGGGTGGGTCGAGGGATTTGGGGGAGAAGTGGTGGCCGGAGGGAAACAATTTTTTGGTTAAGTCAAATTTAGCGGTAGCGCGTTTCGCAAAACGCGCTATAGCTAAGATAGCTACAGTGGTTTTCACAAAATGCGCTGCTGTTATAGCTATGTAATTTTCTTCCATTTTTTATTTTCTTTTCTATTTCTATAGCGGTGGTCTAGGACACGCGTTGCAGCTATGTTAGCTATAACGCCTCTTACAAACACACGCTACTGCTATGCCTTCCTCCGTTTTTTTCGCTTTTTCAATTATTATGCTTTACATTTTATTTTTTCCATTCTCCTTTTTCTATTTCATTCATTTTCATTTACTTTTCTATTTGTTTTTCATCTTATTTTATTTCCATTAGTAGTAGCACTCTTCGTAGGAAACGCGCTGCTACTTATACCCTAGCGGTAGCGCGCTTCTTCCAAGCCCGCTACTGCTATGCGTATCCTATCATTCTACCAACGGGAATATTAGTAGTAGCGCTTTTGGAAATAAACGCGCTGTTGCTAAGGGTGTATCTGTAGCGCGGTTTTTCCTCAATCGCTACTGCTATCTAGCACTAGCGCTCTTTTTTAACCCGCGATGTTGCTAAATTTCAGTGTATAGGCTTTTCCCTAGTAGTGCGCGATGCAAAAAAAACAAGCAAAAAAACAGCAATTGGCACTGGGCACTGGGTCAATAGGTTAGTCCCAAAAAAGATATAAAGTTGCCATAAAATGATTGTAAAACAACCAAGAATGATAATATAATTGCATGAATACTTCATAAATTATAGATACATTGGAGACGTATCATCATGTTATATGCAAATTCATCAATAGTGTTTGCTCATGTTATATGCAACATTGAAGTGGTTTGATTGTGCCCAAGTGGCCTTTTGTTGTTTCCAGGGAATGAAGCCGAGTGACCTATGGTTTGCCGGAATGTTGATTCATTTCTGTTTCGGCAAATTTTAGGTGCTTGATTTGTCCACTTTTTAGCAAAGGTCGTGTTGAAATTTTCCGTGAATTTCGGGATGACTTGTGCTACAAACTAGGACATATCGAGTGCCCAGGATTTGCGGCACTAGGAAGGAATCAACGTTCCTGCAAAACATAGGCTTTTTTATGTCATTATTCATTTTATTAGGTCTAGAATTAATTGACTAGATTTAATCGTAGGAAACATGGCTAGCAACGATGAAGGACGGGGTTCTGGTGATTGCGACGACGTCTACCTGACGGCAGACAAATTTTTGAACCTTGCCAATGATCAACGGTTGTTGTTTTTGGGCCCACCTGTCACATCCGAGACCAACATCGAGACCGACGCTGAGACTGGCGTTGAGACCCAGATCGGCACCGAGACCAGCACCGAGACTGGCAAAGCCATAGAACCGAAACCGAAGAGGAGATGTTGACGCCCAAACCATCTCCTCACTACTAGACTAGTGGTCACGAAGGTGGACGACGACAATTTTGAGCCAAAACTGCCTGTGGAAGCGCGCTCCTACTACGGCAATCAAATAGGCTGCATCGTACGGGTGTGCACCACCATTAATGATGAGAAACTAAAGAAGATACCAAATATGAAGCACTCCCTCCTAACCTTGCTGCACCAGATATTCTTGTTCCTGGGCCGGGATGAAATCCAATATACTGATCCAGAGAAAGAACCGACAATGAAGAAGATAAATAAATGCGCCATGACCAAGTTTAGCGATGCGTTGGCCGCCTGGAAAGTAAGGGTGAAACGCGCCATCGAGAAAAAGGAACCCTACTCCGAGATTGTAAAGGAAAATCTGACAATCACGGAAGAGCAATTTCAAATATTCAAGGCGACTTGCGATGCTGAAGATGCCAAAGAAAAGTCGAAGTACATGAAGGGGCTTCAACAGAGGAACATGGGGTGCCACGACCTCGGAAGCTGTGGTTACGCGGGGAAGAGGTCCATATGGGCCAAGGAGGACGCGGAATGCGAAATTCTGGGCATGCCGGACCCCTTGGCGGAGTTCACCGTCCCGCACGAGCATGACGTCCTCGGGGCCCGGTACCGTTGGGACCCAGTTAAGAAGGTTTTCGAGACGGACCCGGTCACGATGGAGTTCATGAGACTGCTAGTAATTTTAGTTTCTGATCAATTCGACTGCATGTTTAGTCATATTTGTAAACAATCCTTGTTCCTTTTGCAGAGAGAGCAACACCGGATTGCGGCCGAAAGTGAGTTACCGTCTGAGGCGTTGGCGAGGCCCAAGTAGGACACCCCATTGAACCAGGCGTTGAACATATTGAAACGACTCCCAGTGGACACTCGGCCATCATATGGATGCGTGCACGGTGTCGGAGACATCACCACGTGGCAGAAGTACTATGGTGAGACCACGGAGGAGAGAAAGGAAAGACGGAGGTTAACTGAAGAAAATATCGAAAAGAAGGTTGAGATTATGGTTGAGAAGAAATCAGCTGAGACAGTCGCAACAGCGGTAGCTGCCGCAAAGTGGGAGCTGGCAGCTACGTGTGGTGTCTTGGTTCCGGCTATTGTCAGTTGGAGCAGGCAAAATCCAAATAAAGATGCAGCAGACTATCCCCTTGCCGACTTCTTCGGGAGCAGCTCGACTAGCGTTGCACCAGCACCAGCACCAACACCAACACTTGCTCCTCTGCCGGCTCCCGCACCTTCTCATAGCAGTCGTCCTCTATCTCGGACGTGCTCGAGGGTGCTTCGTCTTTGGCTGAGCTCGACGCCCTCACGGTACCTGTCACACCGGCCCTCTTCAATAAATGTATAATCTCCTATTTCTGTTGCCTTTCGGATGTCTCACGTCGCAGACATGTCTTTGCAGGCCGACGCCCCGTGCACCATATTGTACGACATCAACGGCTAGAAGGTGGATGTGGGGAAGGCGACAATAATGAAGCCGAAGGAACAATTATTCCATAGCCGGTCGTCTTCAAGGTTTCCGTGGCCAGCGTCAAACCGAGCCACGAGAATTTGGTTCCTCTGATACTAGGGGAGATGACGACGAGACCCCGCGTCGGCTTGGCGATTGCAAGACGTGGGTCCTGTTGTGGCCAAAGGGCCTGCTTCGTCTGGAGGCGGCCGGGAGCACACCCACGACCACGCAGCCTCCGCAAGGTATGAACATCAGCACCCCACCTACCCAATTAGGGTCGCCTGTCGTGCTGGGTGATAGCGGACGGGGTGAGGAAGAGGCTCCATTAGTCATTGATGACGTCGCCATAGATGAGGATGACGATGATGATGACACTCAACAGTATCTTAATACTAGCGCCATTGATGATGGAGGATTGATGGCTCAGCAGTATGAGTACTCAGGGTTTGAGCGTCATGAGTCGGTGCCTGAATTGCCTCCTCCGGAGCCTGAACGTATTATAGACGACCTTCCACCAAATAAGCATCGGAAGAGAGCCCGGAAAGGCAACAATAAAGCTGCTGCTATGATTCAGCCGCCTCCGCAGCCTCGGGTTCAAGACCGTATACCTGTCCGCGGTGCGACGAAATACCATATCCCCAGTGAACCAATCCTACCTAAGGCATCGGTAGAGGCCATACACGGCGATCTAATTAAGGAGACTTCATGACGATGTGCTGCGGAGAGAGAAAAGCCTAATCGCCTCGGAAAATCCGGGATACCCACTCTACGTGGTTAACGTGCCGCGACAAAGGTTGTACGCCGACTCATTCCCCGCAGAGAAGTTCTTCCTTCGATTCGATTACATCTTCGACATGTTTCACTTGAAGAAGCTGGATTTTACGTTTTTTTGCCTTTATGCCTTGTACATGAACTACGTCATCGGGATTGAGCATATACCTTATATCTATGTCGCTGACCCGTACTTCATGCACGAGGGCTTCTTAGCAGTCTGCGCAGAGCACCGTGAATACGTGAGGGACTACGTCGTCGATTTTCATGGTCGCCAATAAGGACAAGGAGACGATTCTCGTGCCTTATCATCCCCTGTAAGTCATCCGCACGGATATCCTTCCTTCGATTTCAATCATTCATTTGCACGGTGGAGGCTAATTAATTTGAGGTGTACTTATTTTGCGCAGCCACAGGCGCGCCGTCCTCATCATCCTTTAACCCCGATACTCCCACGCTCTTTATTTGGAATCGTCAAAGAACATGAACAAAAAGGATTACACCCACATCAAGTCTGTTCTCAATAGTGCTATGTTTTTCTACGGCACATGGAGTGGAGAAATCAAGACCAAGAAGAAGAGAATGGCAGGCCCGCCATCAGGCATAAGACCGACTTCTGCTGCATCTAGCAACCGAGTGATACTCTTAGTTATGGATTGTATGTCCTACACCACATACTGGAGTACAGACGGGATCAGCAGAACCTTCACATGTCACTTACATCCAGGGATGCCCATATTCTGCAATGGGCAAAGAACGTAGGAGATATCGAGGATCATCGGCTTCGAGCTGAGTTCTATCATATCTAGCATGAACTTGCCCAAATCATTATGAAGGAGGTCCTTGAAAAAAACAGGGATGTTCTACGAGGAGGGGCAAATGTCGCGAGAAGACGTCCGAACACGCGTAGCCGCTTAGCGTCTCGACCTGAAGCCTTTCACTAAGTTCGGGGACTATCTCCCTGACTTGGATGGATGACACGACATGTTTGAGTGATTGTCGATATATGACAATGTGTCCGTTTAGTCCATACTTTCTGTATTACAAAACTTTGAGTTATGCACGACGAAACTTTATTTGTGATGTAATTAATCCGTCCTCCTCGACTAGCGAAGATCACTCTAGTTAGGGCATTTTGGGTATGATGGACTTTGTTACTTATGCTTATGATATGTTGCTTCTATTTTTGCCAAGTATGTCTCTTTCTGTTGCTCAACTATATATTTTGCATATCATCGACTCATGTGACGATGCAGGTGCATAGATCATCGATGGCGAAGAAGTGCTACACCAGGAGTATACGACGAGTGGCCGGAGTGTCAGGCCCATTTGTATCAGTTTCCGGTTTCCGAGCGACTGCCAGTAGTTAGTTTAGGTTCACGCTAGTACGAGAGAGGGATATGAACTCATGTACTGCATAGTTCCGCTCTCACTCATAGTAATAGCTCTTCTCCCGTATATCATTGTTTAGATGGATGACGATGTAGTTGCAAGAACTTGTATCGCTATTTTCGAG
This sequence comes from Triticum dicoccoides, assembly GCF_002162155.2. Lineage (NCBI taxonomy): Eukaryota > Viridiplantae > Streptophyta > Magnoliopsida > Poales > Poaceae > Triticum > Triticum dicoccoides. The sequence goes on along the minus strand of NC_041381.1, from coordinate 130,145,038 downwards.
ATGATGACGAGAGACCACTTTGTGTTGGATGATAATTATGATGCAGACATGATTTGATGCTATGATTACATTTGTATGTGTATGATATGCTAAAGATTATTGTATAAAGCATGTTCAAATACAAAACAAATATGCAGAAAAAAAACAAACTAATAAAACTAACAGTAGCGAGGGGAGTAGAGTTAGCAGCAGCGTGCTCTTACCAGTAGCGCGCCCTAGATAAAAGCGCTGCAGATATTAGCAGTAGCGCATTGCGCTAAAACTCGCTGCTGCTAGCCGTGTATAGCAGTAGCGTAGGTCAACACGCGCTACTGATACATGTTAGCTGTAGCGCCGTATCAGTAGCGCGGTGCCCCGCGCTACTGATACACCTAATATGCGCGCTACTACTAGGCTTTTCCCTAATAGTGCAATAGTGTCCTTCCTCCACCGAGGTTGCCCCAGTAGCTCTTCCCCTCCCCACATTTGACCACACTAACTATCAATGGTAATTTCTGTTGAACCCGTGTCGGAGGCTACGTCTGTTCCCGCTGCCATGACATAGCTCGGTGCCACCCCGTTTGTGGAGCCCACGCCCATCCTCGTCAACGTCGGGGTTCATTCGCCCGCACTGTTTGTGAAACCAGCTTCCGAGCCATCGTCATTCCAAAGCCAACGCCAGCCCTATTCGTTGAGTCCGTGATGTTTAGCTTTTTTGAGGCCGATCCTGCGCGGCCCTGCAGCGCGGATGATGACAGAATCATCGAGTTGTGGGCATTGCGTGATGCTTGTATGGCTAAGTGGGAGGAAGAGAGACGTGTGGAGAAGGAGACCATCAGCACGCCGACATGATCGGATGCTTTGAAGATGCTCGCGAGAAAGCCATATGCGTAGAGGTTGAAGCCCGCTCAACTGCTGAAGCGTCTATCGATTCCAATCGCTACATTCCAACATGGAGGCTACCGCGGGTCTTGACACCGGGATGGCGTTGTCCGATCGGACGATAAAAGTTGCCTTGGGCCGAATGTAGAGAGTGTGTGCCTTTGTCGAGCGTCAGCGCCGCCTGTTTCCTTGTCCTCGCTGTCGTCCACCATTGCCCACACTGCTAATGAAGGTGCGCGG
>NC_041381.1:130101612-130143692 GCF_002162155.2 Triticum dicoccoides | reverse complement strand
TCCTTGCCTTTTCTTCCATGGAGTGAAAAGAGAAAAGTGGTGAATTATTGTTTTTTTGAAGTAATCACATATTTTATTAGAAAAACAGATTATAAAGAGTACAGGGAGCTCCTGTTTGACACTCGTTGCGTCAAACAGTCGAGCAATCGCACAGGCGCGCCCCCCTATTGGGCCGGCCCATATAGCAAGTGATGCACTGTAGCGAGCCGAGCTACTGCAGAGAGTAGGTTACTGTAGCAGACGGGCTTTGTATATCCAGTGTCCTGTAGCAACCGAGTTTTAGTGGTTTAAAAATTTCAAGATTTTTTTATAAAATGAATATGTTTTGAGAACACAAACATTTTTCGAAATTTCTGAACTTTTTTGAAATTGGGAACATTTTAAAAGACCTAGAAACTTTTTTTAAAACCATTTTTTTATTAAAAAGCGAACATTTTTTGAAACTCCCGAACAAAAATTGAAACACAAACATTTCTTGGAATTTGCGAACAATTCTTTAAATGGAAACATTTTTTGAACCTCCCAAAAAAATTGAAAGCATGAACATTTTTTGGAAATTGGCAAACAAATTTTGAAAATGGTGGTAACATTTTTTGAAACTCCTAAACGCAATTTGAAAAGTTGAACATTTTTTTGAACTTATTGATTTGTTTTTGAAAAGTGAACACCTTTTATAATACGCGAACATTTTTTAGAAAATGAAGAACATATTTCCGAAAATGAAGAACATATTTTTTTATTTGTGAACAAATATTAATAACAAGAACATTTTTTGAACTTCTAAACATTTTTCGAATTTTAGAAAAGAATTTGAAATTCCGAAGAACAAAAATAAAAAATAAATAAAAGGGAATTGAAAAATGAAATAAACAAACAGAAAAACGAAGAAAGAGGAAAAAGAAACAGAAACATAAAAAACTAGTGAAAAAACTGGTTCAAGAATCTTCTAGAAGGTTCCCAAAACCGTCAGGAGCCTTCCAGAATGGTCTCAAAACCGGACACTGTAGTACGTGCGAAATCTCGTAATTGGGCCGGCCCATCTTGATCGCTAGCTCGCTCGCCTATGTGCGAAGCAGCGGCAACTTGACGCAACAAGTGTCCGTTAGGATTTTCCAAGAGTACACACACAAGCATTGTCGAAGTTACAGGAAGGCCCAATGGGCCGTGGCCGCCCAGACATGGGATTTTGTACACACTATGCATCTAGTACTTCTGGTCCTTCAAACAACATCCCACAAAATATTTTCTCTTATATGACCCGCCAAGCTTTGCGTTGGAAGCTCCGCCACTGCACACAAGGTCACAATAAGACACTACAGGAATGTCTTGCAATATTGTATCAAAGACTTCATAAAAAATAAAGCGGTGCATAAAATTGCAGTGAGAAGCAGGAAGCGGGGGTCATTCATTTCTTGGGTCACACAGCGCGGACGACACCAGGAGACTATATAGCACCGGACTTTGTTGAGTACAATGTTTATTAGGTAAGACGAGATAGACTAGGATTTGTTCTGGCTTGTTGTCATGCCCCAGAGGTCATGCCCTCTTTGTGGGACTGCCCTGGAAAATGGGCCGTGGAACTTGGGCTGGGCCTAGTGGCAAGGATCTGGAGCAATGCTATATAAAGAGGCGTGCGTCATAGGAGACGGGGCGAACGATTGAAACGTCTGAAGCCTCTCATCCTTTTGCTCCTGTTCCTCACCTCCCTGCTATCTGTATCTCCCTCTTGTTGCTGATTCTCACCTCAAATCTCTTCTCTTGTATCCGAAATCGGTACTGATCTGATTGCTCACCCCATGTATGTGCTTGGGTCATGACAATTTGGTAATCAGAGCCAACAAAAAATCACCAACCCACTTCCTGCCTATCACCTGTTCGACGAAATGCCTGAGAGTGAGTTCCACCTGCGCATGCGCTTGCTGCTCGAGCTGACGCAGGTGGGAACCGTGGCTGAGTACACGACGTTGTTCTGGGAGCGTCTACACCATGTGTTGCATCTTGACTCCAGTCTAAGCATCAAGAGCTTTGTCCACCCATACATCGATGGCTTGCGCAAGGATATTCAAGTAGTTGTGCACTCCCAATCGCCATCTAGCATCACCAGAGCGTCCTGCCTTGCTAGAATTAGGGAGGAAGAGATCATGAAGGATGAGGCCATGGCTGTCGAGGAGCATGGCAATGGCTACGACCATGGAGTTCATGGTCTCATGCCTACTGAGACCCTCTGCAATGTCTCCACCAAGCTCGAGGTCCTAGTGTTGTGCAGTGCAGATCGCGGCGTCGACGCCAGCAGCCTTGCTGCTCCAACACCGATCATGTGCTCAACGGATTACCCAAGTCGTGGCGCCACCATCGACATCTCCCCTGATCTTGCAACCTCTGCTATGTGTGGCGAAGCTCTCGACACCAATACCTTTAGTGTCGCCACACCAACCCCGTGGTGGCGACCGATTCCTTCCCTCAAGTTCGTCATGACGACGCCCACCAGGTTTTTGTTGAAAGGCTTTGTGTTTACGGACGTGTTCATGTCAGGTGTGACACCAGGTTTGAAGCCACAAGGGACGGTGGTCCGGCCGGCACCATGGCCCTCTTTCCTTGACAAGGACAGCAGTACAGCTCGTGGCGGCATCATCGAGCCACCACCGAGCGCCGCCACGGTGTTAATCAGGGAGGTGGCTCCCTGTGTGAATTGGCAAGGAATGATGACAGAGGATATTTACAGTGCAAAGGTGTGCCGCGGGAAGCTCTCTTTCTGGCCTCGACTGCACTCAAATAAAACAACCCCTCAATCTCTTAGGCAAGCAGGAGACATCAACCGCAGCAAGTCAAGCCTTGGGAACATCGACTGGTATTGGTGGCTTATTTTCAATGAGTCCTTGGAAGTAATGTATGCTCTAGCAGAATCAGAGGTGCGGCACTTAAGGCGTAATCCCTCCAACTCTCCTTGGTGTTTGGTGGACGTGTTCTGGAGGTTCCAGAACTACTGGTCTGATCCTCAAAATGTATGGTTAGCTGATGTGAGTTTTGAAGCTCTATTTTCTGCTGGACAACACAACACTGGACTCCCTTTGCAAGTCTTGGGTGTTGGTTCAATTCTGAACATATTGTTCAGTGAAGCTGCACCTAGTTCACTAATGACAGAGTGCCAGGTGGATGGATGTCTATGGAGAGCACAATATGTACCTTGTTGTATCTTGGGGAAATCCATCGAAGAGAAGCATTTGCATATTTGTGCAGCAGCTAATCAGGCCCTAATATTATGCAGAGCAGAAGTGGAACTCTTTAGCGAAGCCTATCGCCCTTCAACTATTTTTGCCCACAGCACAGTGTGGGAAAAGCCAACTTGCAGTAAAATCATTGCATCTTTTGTGTTTACTTGGCGGTTCAGTGCTACAGATGTTCTTTGCTATAAGTCGATGCAGTCTTCGTGTAAGGTAGACAGTGTCATTGTTCATAATTCCTCATGGAAAACCAGTGGTCGCTGTCAAGGCATGCCTTTATATTGGTGGTCTCTTCAAAATGAATTTTCCACACTATTTCTGCAACTAAAGCGAGCGTGCTGCACCACATTGATTGGTGGTCTGATTTTAAATTTGTACATCAAGCTCATGCTATTGGTCATGCTACTTTGCATTTGGGATCTGCAAAACAGATGGATACTAGGATCCCTGAAGCTCTTAGAACACTCTATGTTCCAGTTACTATGCAGCCTGAAGCTCTCAGGACACTCAATGTTATTCAGTTGGATAATGGAATTTTAAGCATTACAGTCCAAGGGCAGTTGAAGAATCCCTTTATTGTTCATGCGCATAATCTTGGTAAACTGAAAATGGATGCTTACCCCTGCTGTATTCTCGCGAGCTCTGTTCCAGAATTAAACCATGCTAGTGTCCATGCCTTTGATTCTAAGCCAGTTCTGCAAACAAAATGTGCAACCGTAGTGTCTTGGGGGCTTACAGCTCAAGAGATATACTCTCTATGTCACACGGCAAGACTCAGTTACAAGATGTGGCACATACAGCTTGATGGAAATATATCTTTTGGTGGTGAAGCTAATGTTTATCTTTCACTGGAGTGGCTCAAGCTACCGGTGGTGGAACTTCAGTTCTCCACTCCGGGTGGCTATCTTTTCAGTTATAAATATTTTCCTATGGATCTGGAGTTGCCTTTTGATCCAGGAGACCATAAGTTACAACAGGTTTTTCTTAAAATTAGTGGTGTATCCATTGGATATATACATCTGCACGAGAATAGAGGAGCTTTGCCATATCATTTGCCCTGGTGGTGTACAACGCTATATTTCACGATGGAAGTTATGCAAGTTGACAGTGGGTGTTTTTATCTGGTTGTATGGCTCCTCGGCATCATTGGAGAGTTTGATCTCACCACATTATGGTGTTTATTGGAGGACAAAATGTCAAGAAGGGTGACTACAACTGATAAGAAAGTAAGCAAAGTGGTTGGTTATTATATTCTTGCTGTTTTTGATGTTCTGAGTGATGGAACAATATTCCAATCTCGGAAAGCATTGTACATGTTGCCTGAACCCAGCCCTAGGTGGACGCTCATGAAGTGGCATATGTTTGAGATAAATTCCAACACGAATATCTTTCTAGCAGTTTTGGTTGAAAATAGTTGCACACTAGGGAGTTTCATAGTTGTCAAGTATACTCTGCTCCTACCACATTCCATTGGTGTTCAGGGAGGAATTATGTTACATACTCAGAACCTGCATGGTCACCCAGCTTGCTCAGACTACTCGGAATATGTATGCACATCATGTTGTCTTGACCCGAGGGACGGAGAAAACAACCCAATTTTTCCATCGGATATGGCAGTGATCTCTGCGCAGCTGAAGCGTGACAACTTTAATATCGCTTGGAGTAGTTGGCATCACATCTTTCGGGTCGACTGGCCAAACCCATTTCTGCAGCAACAGGTTGTTAAGCTCGTAGGAGTACCCGAGAGACAATCTCCATGGGACCCGGGTGGTGTCCGCTTCGTCGACATTATTGAACTTCTCATTGAGCTGCTAGTACCATGGGATCCGGGTGGTTCACATCACCGGCTTGAGGACAAGCCGCATTTTAAGGGGGCGAGAATGTCATGCCCCAGAGGTCATGCCCTCTTTGTGGGACTGCCCTGGAAAATGGGTCGTGGAACTTGGGCTGGGCCTAGTGGCAAGGATCTGGAGCAATGCTATATAAAGAGGCGCGCGTCACAGGAGACGGGGCGAATGATTGAAACGTCTGAAGCCTCTCATCCTTTTGCTCCTGTTCCTCACCTCCCTGCTATCTGTATCTCCCTCTTGTTGCTGATTCTCACCTCAAATCTCTTCTCTTGTATCCGAAATCGGTACTGATCTGATTGCTCACCCCATGTATGTGCTTGGGTCGTGACACTTGTCTTATACTTTAAGTAGATCATTGTACTTCTATATATATGCCCACCAGGCACAAGCAATACAACAACTATTGCATCAAATCCATCTCTCCCTTCCAACATGGTATCTATCGCAAGTCGATCCTAAACCCTAGCCGTCGTCGCTTCCGCACCTGCGCGCCGCCCCCGGGGCGGTCGGCCTTCATGACCGCCGCCGGGGGCCGCACCGCCCGTGCCTAGGGTTTGTCCGCCGGCCGTGTTGGCCGGCTGTCCTAGAGAGTCTTTTTCGTGAGCCCTTGCTTCGGGTTTTTTCGCTCTCTCGCCGGTCGTTTTGATCGGCGTTTACTTTTTAGTTTTCCGATCTAAGATCGGTTTGTCGCCCGCCGTCGCCGTCGACACCTCGCGCCTCTACTCCGACATCGGCGCGACCGGCCGGCTACTTCACCGATCCGGCGGCCTCGCGTGACAGGCAGCCCCCAAGGTCGTCGTCCGCGCGCTGGCCCGCCCGTCGCCCTGCACCGGCCGTCGCCACCCTGCTCCAACCGGGACTCCTGCATCACCCGACCCGGCGGCCTCGCGCCAAGCGGCGGCCAATCATAGCCGCCCTATCGCCCACCGTCGCCGGCTTCATCTCGGACTCCGCCACCACCCCGTCTCCACCGAACGGCGTCCCCGACCTCACGCGCGATCGGCTTGATCACCCGCTCACCGCCGCGATCCGCCTCATCTATGCCGCGCGACCGACCTGGCCCGTTGGTTACGCGCGCCTCCGCAGGTGCCGTGAAGATCGTCCCCGAGTTCAGCGCGCCTTTCCACCGATCGAGCATCGGGTTGCCGCTGCGTCGCCCCGTCGGGCCGCAGCGCCGCCGCCCCATGGTTCTTCTCCCGACTGCACCGACCCGCGTCACCGCTGCGTCGCACCTTCGGGTCGTAGTGCCGCGGCCCGCGGTCCCCCGCTGCCCCGAGGGCGTCGCTCTAGGCCGTCCCGTGCCTGCCACGCCCCTCGCGCCGCCGCTGCGTCGCCCCGTCGGGCCATAGCGAGCGTGGCACGCGGTCCACGCCGTCGTCCCGAGGCCGTCCCCGCGGTTGCACCGACTCGCGAACCGCCGTTGTGTCGTCCCTTTGGGCTGCAACGTTGCGGCCCGCTGTCCCGGCCGCCGCCCAGAGGTCTTCCCGCCGTCGCTCCGACCCGCCTGCCGCCGCTGTGTCGCCCCTTTGGGCCGTAGCGCCGCGGCCGACGGTCCACCGCGCCGTCCGCGCGCGTCGACCTCCCGTGGTATGCGCCGCGCCGTCTCCCTTGGCGCGGGAACGCTACCGTCCGCGCCGGTCTTCGTCACGCTATCAGGGTTCTTCCCCTACATCGAGCACCGCCGCCGCACTCCTAACCTAGCCGCCGCCGCCGCTCTTCTTTGGCCGCCGCCGCTACCTTCGTAGCCGCCGCCGCCGCCCGTCCACGCCCTTCGTCTTCGTCCAAGCACCAGCCCGTCGCCAGTGTCGCCGTCATCTATCCCGACCACCGTTGGTGATATCGGCCCCGCGCCGATGGACGCCGCAATTGTCGTCGAGTTCTTCTCTGCTGGCCTCTCCGACTTCTTCGACATGGCGTACAGCTCGTGTAGGTCCCAGTCTTCGCATGCCCGGTGCTGGCAACACCGCCGCGTGCATTCATCCACGACGTGTCCCTAGGCCTGGCAAGCCTGGTGTGGCGCTTCGTCAACTTCGTCTTCGTCCGTCTACGCATGCCCGGTGCTGGCAACACCGGTCCGTGCCTTCGTCCACGACGTGTCCCCGGGCTTGGCAAACCCGCCGCGACGCGCCATCAACAACATCATCTTCCTGGCGCACCCCTACTTCGACACCACTGCGCCCATGCTAACTCGGCGTCCCCTTGCGCCCGCGGCTCCACGGCAACTTCCTCGACACCGGCCACCCTGACTCGACATCGACCACGGCATTCTTCGCGCGGCTACCTCGACCACGGCTCCACCACCCACGCTCTCAGCTACCTCGACAAATGGCACAAAGGGCTATCGCCTTGCTTGAGCAACCTTGTCGGTTGCCACTCCAGCCACGACTCCGCGATGCGTCGGCCGTTACGACTGTGGGGGGTGTCCGTCGGCTTGCCTTCGGATTCTTCTCCAGTCTCACAGTCTGCGTCGCTACTGTTGTGACTGCGGGGGGATGTTGAGTATAATGTTTATTAGGAAAGACGAGATAGACTAGGATTTGTTCTGGCTTGTCTTGTACTCAAAGTAGATCATTGTACTCCTATATATATGCCCACGAGGCTCAAGCAATACAACAACTATTCCATCAAATCCCTCTCTCCCTTCCAACAGACTTTCCTAGAGATTTGTTCAAAAAGATACATGGTTGAAAGTGCGTTCCTAGATGCTAAAAGTCTGTCGTCAGATTTTCAGCCTTTTCGAAATGAATATACCGAAGAAGAAAAGAAACGGCGCGTTTTGCTTCGAAAATTAGCCCCTCTCTCTCGCGCGCTAGGCAGCTTTCCCCAGCGCCCCCACGCGGTCTCTCCGTCTTCGATCCCCATTCAGAGCCCGCGATTCCGACAAACATCGGACAATCGCCACTATATTTCCACTAGGCCGATCCTCCATCCAGTCGTGCCACACCAAATTTCCTCCGAGGAGAGCGATGGCTAGAAAGGATCTGTCTTCTCGCCGGCGCCGGCTCTCCCTCCGTCGGCCGTGTAAGACTTAGGGTTTTGGGAAACTGCACGACACCCATTAAGGGTGTGTCTATCTCATATATATAAGGGGTACACCAAGGTGTACGATACAATATACAAGACATATACAGAAGCTATATGTAAATACAGTCTAACACCCTCCCTCAATCTTAACTATGCCCTGAAGTACAAAGTATGTTAAGATTGCGCATGCAGCCTACAAACTGAGGTTGTGGAAGAGGCTTCTTGAAAATGTCAGCAAGTTGATCTTTGGAGGAGATGAACTTGATGTGAAGTAGCTTCTGTGCAACACGTTCCCGTACAAAATGATAGTCAACTTCTATGTGCTTTGTCCGAGCATGAAACACTGGATTAGATGAGAGATATGTAGCTCCAATGTTATCACACCAAAGGACAGGCGGCTGAGTTTGAGGAACTCCCAACTCTCTCAATAAGGACTGTACCCATATGATCTCAGCTGTAGCATTTGCAACAGCTTTATATTCTGCTTCAGTGCTACTCCTGGACACTGTAGCTTGTTTGCGAGCAGCCCAGGCGATCAAGTTAGGACCAAAGAAGACAGCATGTCCCCCCGTGGATCGCCTGTCATCTGGATTACCAGCCCAGTCAGCATCTGAAAAAGCAGAAAGCGTAGGAGACGGTGCTGGCTGAAGGAGCAAACCATATGAGGCAGTAAAGCAAACATAACGAAGAATCCGCTTCACCGCTGTCCAATGAGAAGTCCGAGGAGCATGAAGAAATTGGCAGACACGATTGACTGCATATGAGAGATCTGGCCGAGTGATAGTTAAGTACTGCAGGCCACCAACAACGCTACGATACTCAGTGGCGTCATCAGAGGTGAGAGGATCTCCATCAAACGCAGACAGACGATCAGTAGCAGACATAGGAGTCATGACATGTTTGCATTTAAGCATACCTGCCCGTCGCAACAGGTCCATCGAATACTTATGCTGTGTGAGTGTCAAGCCAACAGAAGAACGTGAAACTTCCAGCCCAAGGAAGTAATGCAACATTCCTAAATCCTTCACCGCAAAATCTCCACTTAAGGAAGATATCAGACAGTCAGTAGCAGCATCCGAGGAGCTAATGAGGATGATGTCATCAACATATACCAGAAGATACATCGTCACCTGAGGTCGATGCAGAAGGAAGAGCGAGGTGTCAGCAGTAGAGGGAACAAAACCAAGTGACCGAAGAACAGAGCCCAATCTGGCATGCCAAGCACGAGGAGCCTGCTTCAACCCATAGAGCGCCTTGACCAGGCGACACAGATGATGAGGACGAGCAGGATCAACAAAACCAGGGGGCTGACGCATGTAAACCTCCTCATCCAGAACACCATGAAGAAAGGCATTCTGAACATCCAGCTGACGAAGAAACCAGCCCCGAGTAACAGCCAAGGACAACAGAAGTCGAATAGTTGTTGGTTTGATCACCGGACTGAACGTATCCTCATAGTCAAGACCATACCTTTGCTTGAACCCTTTCGCCACTAACCGTGCCTTATAGCGTTCAATAGAACCATCAGCATGCTTCTTAACCTTGAAGACCCACTTGGAATCAATGACATTGACACCAGAGACCGGAGGAACAAGCTGCCAAGTACCATTTGTCAACAATGCCTGATACTCTTGCTCCATAGCTTGACGCCAATGAGGAATCCCGAGAGCAACCTGGAAGTGACGCGGTTCAGCCGAAGGATCTTCCTTGACATGAGCAATACATGCCGCAAGCCAGGCGACCGTCCCATCTTTGCGTTGCTTGGGACACACAATACCGGATCGACTGCGAGTATGTGGTCGAAGAGGAACGGCCGCAGGTGGTGCAACCAGTGGCAACGGCCTCGGCGATGAAGAAGTATCCGACACAGCCGGTGACGATGCAGCGACGACAGGCGAGGACGAGGCCGACCCAGGCGAGGCCGACCCTGGCGACAGACGCGACTGGATGGGTGAGTCAGTCGGCTCAAGGCCAACCGAGGCACGGCAGCCCAGCCCAGGCGAGCTCACCGGCTCAGGAGAGGCCGGCCCAGATGGGAGCACCAGCTCGGAGGAGGCCGGCCCAGATGGAATCACCGGCTCGGGGGAGGCCGGTGCAGGGGAGACCAGCCCGGGCAAGGCCGGCCCAGGCGGAACCGACCCAACCTCAGAAGAGGCCGGCACGGACGGAGCCGACGCTGAGGCGTCCAGTCCAGGCATGCATGGCGCATGCACAAGGCCATTCGCCACGTCGGGTGCAGTTGATGGCTCCGGCTCCTCCAGCAACTCCAGGCGAACTCCACGACCCGTTCCTGCAGCATGATTAGGCAACAACGTAGGAGAATATGCAATATCAACAAATTGAGCAGGTAGTGGAGGGGTGGATTGCAAGGAGGAGGCTGGAGGGGTGGGAGTTATGGACAAAGACGAGAACGGGAATACACTCTCGTCAAACACAACATCACGCGAGATGTAGACACGGTTGGATGGAATATGAAGACACTTGTACCCTTTGTGAAGAGAGCTATACCCAAGAAATACACAAAGTTTGGACCGAAACTCGAGCTTGTGCTTATTATAAGGACGAAGATGAGGCCAGCATGCACAACCAAAAACTTTGAGAAAAGTATAATCTGGAACCTCATTAAGCAATAGTTCAAGTGGTGTTTTCATCCCAAGGAGACGTGTAGGAAGCCTATTTATGAGAAAACAGGCAGTAGAAAAAGCATCACTCCAAAAACGAAAAGGTGCTGATGCATGAGCAAGTAAGGTGAGACCGGTTTCGACAATGTGACGATGCTTACGTTCAGCCGTGCCATTCTGCTGATGTGTATGAGGACAAGACACGCGATGCAAAATCCCAAGCTTATTAAAAAAGGAATTGAGGTTGTGATATTCACCCCCCCAATCTGACTGAACATGAATAATCTTATGCTTAAGAAGACGCTCAACATAAGCTTGAAATTGCAGGAACACATCAAACACATCGGATTTACGTTTGATAAGATAAAGCCAAGTGAACCGACTATAAGCATCAATAAAACTGACATAATAATTATGACCGCTCACAGAAGTTTGGGCATGCCCCCATACATCAGAATAAATAAGCTCAAGTGGAGTTTTGACGACACGACTCGAATCAGAAAACGAAAGCTGATGACTCTTGCCTTGTTGACAGGCATCACAGACTGTGGCAACATCTTTATTGGACACAACGGGAAGACTATGACGATGAAGAACACTACGAACTATGGGAGTGGCAGGATGGCCGAGCCGTGCATGCCAATGAGTAGGCGACACACGGACACCAGTGAGTGCTCGAGGGGCAGAAGGCAGATCAAGTGCATATAATCCATCGCGCAGACGACCTCTAAGCAGAACGTCCCTCGTGGCCCGATCCTTGATAAAAAAATAAAAAGGATGAAACTCAGTGAAAACATTGTTATCACGAGTAAGCTGAGGAACAGACAATAGGCTACGAGTAGCAGAAGGAACTCTAAGGACATTACGAAGATGGAGAGATTTCTGTTTATGAGTTAAAAGAGAGGCCTGACCAACATGTGATATGTGCATACCTGCTCCACTGGCGGTGTGAACCTGATCATTACCACGGTATGGCTCCTGAACAGAGAGTTTGCCCATCTCACCCGTCAAATGATTCGTAGCGCCCGTGTCCATATACCATGTTGGATCAATGGGATATGATGTAGTGTGGCCTGCTTGACGAGCAGGCTCATGAGTGGCCAAGGCAGCTTGTTTCTCGTTGCCTTTGCCATTGTTGCCGACGCCGAGGAAGTCCTGCTTGAAGCGGCGATGACAGCGGGAAGCAACATGACCTGGGATGTTGCACAGTTGACAAGGGAGCTGAACGCCACAAGAAGGGCAGCAGGCACACGAACGACCACCCCCGGTCGTGGGGAAAGGGGCTGCGGCAGGCGACCGCGGAGCCTGCAAAGTCAATGGTGCTGTTTTGCCCGCTGCATTTGACTTGAAGGGCTTCCCTTTTCCACGAGTGGCAGCGTTGGCAGCCATGAAACTCGGATTGGTACGGCGGGACTTGATGCGCTGTTCCGTGGCAAGGAGGCGGGCGTAGAGCTCACGGGGTTCAAGTGGAGTATCACGGCCATTGATGTTCTCAGCAAGGTTATCATAGTCGTCATCCAGACCGTTCATGACGAAGGTGGTGAAGTCCTCTTTGCGAAGCGGTTGACCAATGGAGGCTAGAGTGTCTGCGAGACGCGTCATCTTGCCGAAGTAGTCGGTAATGCTGAGGTCAAGAAGCTTGGTCTCTCCCAGCTCCGTACGAAGAGTGTGAGCACGAGCCTGCTGCTGAGATGCAAAGCTAGTGTGAAGGGCAGACCACGCCTCCTGGGATGTGGCAGTGAAGAGAACCAAGGAGGACACCGCCTCGGTGAGCGACGACTGGATCGCCGAAAGTATGGCCTGATCCTGAGCCACCCACGCATGGTATGCCGGGTGATGTGGTGGAGGACACAGCAAGGAACCGTCGACGTAGCCCTCCAGATAGCGACTGCGGAGAAGTGGCAACACCTGTGCACGCCATGACAGATAATTGTCCGTCGTCAGCTTCACTGGGATCAGATGCGCGAAGTAGAACGGCGTGCTGGCCACGGCATGATCAGCAGGAGGAGGCGCCGTGTAGTAGGTCATGTGAGATGATCCACCAGATGCAGCCATGGCCGGAGGATAGTAGCCGCCGTAGGGCAATGGCGGCGGCGGGGCCCTGTCCGACCCAGCGTTCGCGGCGACAGGTGAAGGCGCGTAGGGCGCGTAGGGCGCCGCTGCAACAGCGGCAGGAGATGCAGCCGCGGCGGGCGCGTAGGGCGGCGCCCCGTAGTGACCCGTTGATGAAGTAGCGGCCCCGTAGGGGCCATAGGCCGCCGATCCGGCAGGGACGGGCGCCGCCCCGTAGGGGCCTGCGGGCGGGAGTGGAGCAGCCCCGTACGGGCCGTAGGCTGCCGATCCAGCGGGGACGGGCACCGCCCCGTAGGGGCCTACGGGCGGGAGTGGAGCAGCCCCATGGGGGGCGTAGGTGGCCGATCCCATCCACGGACCGGTGTACGAAGGATCCCCCAGGGTCGGCGGAGGCGCGACCGGTGACGACGGCGGTGGCTGATCCGAGGAGGCGCCTACCATCGAAGATTGGCCGGTGTAGACCGAAACCAGGGGCCGCGAGGAGAGGAACGGCGACGCAGGCGCCGTGACAGAAGCCGGCGCGACGGCGGCGACGGAGTTGGGCGCGATCGCGGTGGCGGAGGCGGCGGCGGCAGCAGCAGCGGAAGACATAGGATCGGTTAGGGTTGATACCATGTAAGACTTAGGGTTTTGGGAAACTGCACGACACCCGTTAAGGGTGTGGCTATCTCATATATATATAAGGGGTACACCAAGGTGTACGATACAATATACAAGACATATACAGAAGCTATATGTAAATACAGTCTAACAGGCCGCGCGATGAGGACCGCCTCAATGCCCTCTCCGACGACCTGATCCTCCAGATCGTGGGCCGTCTCGACACCCGCAGCGCGCTTGGCGCCGCCGCGCTCTGCAGGCGCTGGGCCCACCTCCCTCGCGAGCTCCCCGCCCTGGATCTCAAGGTCACCGACGCACTCCCGCCGCGCTACCGGCGGTGGCTCGACCTCCTCAACGAGGCAGTCACATCGGACGAGCTACGCGGGTGTAGCCGGAGGCTGCGCCCCATCGTCGGACGGTACGAGCGCCGCGCCATGCGCGCCATGGTCAGCTCCGTCAGGAGCCTCAGAGCCCGCCGCCACCGGCGTGCGTGCAGCAGGCTGTCGCTCGAGTTCTTCGCGTTCAGCACCTCCGCCGCCATCAACCGCTTGGTCGTGGACGCCGTAGATTCCTGGGGTGTTGAGGACCTCGAGGTCGTCGCCAAGTCGACGGAGCCGATCACACATCTTCGTCCGGTCTACACGTTCCCCCGTGGTCGCATCAGCAGGAAGCCCGGGGAGTCCCGCCTCCGAAGCCTCAAGCTCGTCAACTGCCTGCCCCCGCCGCTGGAGGGGTTCACCGCGCTCACCACGCTCCTGCTGCGGGACCTGCCCTGCTCCACACCTGCGGCCGTCTACGAGGGCGTGGTCGCCGCGTGCCCGCAGCTGCGGGTTCTGCATCTCGTCTCCTGCTCCTTCGACAAGGATACAGCCCGTTGGGTGGTGTTCGACGCGCCCATGTCAGAAATCAGAGAGCTTGTCGCTGACGGCCCGTTGATGACGGTCAAGCTCCGCTCTCTCCCCAAGCTCGAGAGCCTCACTGCCGTGGATGCCAGGGTTCTGTTGTGCTCCGACGCCGACGTCCCTTGCCTTGCGCATGTGAGCCTCGTCTTCTCCATTGGACCACTGGACAACCACTCCATTGTGAACCACTTGATTGCGTTGTTCATGCTCTCGTTGAAAGACGTGGCCATCAGCTTGAGGAATCTCATTCTGCGCTTTACTGGGCCAGAGATGTGGATTCTGCCCAATCTGAAGAATCAGTTTTCTCTGATGCCCAATCTGAAGAAGCTGCTTGTTGCGGATGTGCCATCCTCCTGGGATGTCTCATGGCCGCGCATCCTCATCCAGGCAGCACCACTGCTGGAGAGTCTTCATGTTCATGTTTCCCAGTCCCAGTGCCAACATGTGGAGGAGCCAGGTCGTCAGAATATCTCCTCCTACTTGCAGATGCAGCAGCCATCATCATCATCTTCTTGGCAGCGCCACCGCCATTTGAAGGAGCTGGTGGTTGTTGGCTTTCAGAGCACGAGCAGGATACATCATCAGCTAATGTACCTCGTGAGGTTCGCCGTGGATACTTCGACGGCGCTGCGCCGTGTAGCGGTGTTCAAGCATGGTCATGTCGAGGACAAGGGGGGCCCCTGGGACTGGGAGATGGTGAGCAAGCAAAGCACCTGGAGCAACGAGGAGAAACTTGCCGTCCTGGACTGCTGTTCGACTTCGACACCCCAAATTGAAGTGCTGCTAGGCTGAGCTAAATCTCTTCTTAGTATAGATTATGTATTGTGATGCTTGATGATTCTGGATGCTCTTTGAGAAACTAGATTGACCGATGGATGTACGTCTCATTTGATTTATATGCTGCTCTGTAACTGAAAGAAGTGTGCGCTATGTACGTCTCATTTGACTTGTATGCCGTGTAACTGAAAGACAAGAAGTTGTTTTTTCAAGCCACTTTGCCCCCATTTGTTTTCTTTTACTTTCAAGGAAGATGGCTGTGTGGCACAATTTACTGCAAATCCAAGTCCCTGGGATAACTTCCATCTACCTTTATCCATTCAGTCCAGAGATGAGTTGGACAACTTGAATGTTTTGGTTAATGATCTGGTTCTTGATCCTCTAGTTTCTGATTATTGGATCATGTGTCTGCGAGATGTGCTTTTCAAGACAAGAAGTTGCTTTCTGTTTCAAAGATATCATCGCTCCTGCCTATATAACTAGTATCTAGAAGTCCAAGTGCATGATGAGACACAAGGTTTTTGCCTGGTTAATGTTGGTTGAAGGCATTTTGATATTGGCGAGGATCACTCATGTCTCTTGTGCCCCACGGATGTGCTTGAAACATCCTTCCATATGTTCTTCACTTGCTCATTTAGTGCTTCCTGCTGGAATTACCTCATGCTGAGATTGCTCTTTTGCATATTAGTGAGAGCAATTCTGACATTGAAAAATTGGGTTGCCGTTTGTGAGGCGCACATTTTGTTGATGAAACTCCATACCTCGGTTGGGGACTGAAGAGTGACGACCCATGCGCATGATTTCACGGGAGAACGACCTCATCAGGTAGCCGAGGACCTGCTGCTGATGAGCAAGCCATTGGGAGCGTGCGACGTAGACGAACTCCATCTCCTCTTCCTATCTGTGGTGACGGTAATGATGGCCGGTGATGCCGGGCTCTCGGGGTTGAGGAAGTGGTCCATCTAGGCGCCCATAATATGGGGCAAGAGCCTTCCATAGGAGGAAAGTTCCTCTTGAGCTTGGTTGGCCAAGGCAGATGACAAAGGTGGAAGAGGCTGAGGATGTGGTGGAGATTATAGCACCGGCGGTGCCAATATAAGCAGTGGGTGTGATCAATGATCTCAAAGGAAAGACTACTGTTGACGCTCAAAAGTGGCACAATCATAGAGAGTAGCTTTAAGTTACATCAAGACTAATTTAAACTTATGATTGGAGGTCACCTCCGGATGGCTCTCTCTAAGAAGATCAAAATGGATATGAACATGGTCTAAAACGGAGCTCTTATGCAATAGTTATGACAAGTTCAGAGATGCTCATGTTGACACTCGATTAAAGAATGGCATAAAACTCAATTAAGATGGCCTCTGATGGAAAACGTTTCAACACGAAAGTTGTGCGTCTCATAAGAATGGTTGATTTTTATATAAAAATCGTTCCAATCCGAGTTCGTATGCAAAAGTTAGAGCCATCGGAATGCAGGCCTGTCAGGAGGAGAAATATGGCGCGCCCCAACAGACACGTGTCTGATAGGTAGCGCCACCAATCGGCTGTTTTGCGTGAGAGATTCGGCGCTCAAGATTGTTTATAATCGAAAAACATTCAACACAAAAGTTATTCTTCTCGTCGAAACGGTCAAATTTACTCTTGGGCTCATCTCCATCCGAGGTCGTCTGTGCCCTGTGGGACCTAAAAACCGAACTGATGTTCCAGACTTACCTAAATCCGAGTTCGGTTAATTTTGGAAAGATTTGGACGTGATTTAGAGTCTTTTTCTTGTACGGGAAGTCCATCCGCCTCTTATATACCTAAGGGTGACGGCCAATTGAACAACACACAATCGATTAAATCATCTACCACTTTTTATCTTTTACCTTTTCTCCTTAACCCTAGTTCTTGTTCTTCCTTGTTTTTCGTCTGTTCTTCTTGTTGTAGGGCGGCGAACCACGAGGCTCTAGCGGCGGCCAGGTCGACCTAGAGCAGCCCATAGCCGCACCGCGTACCCTGACGGGGTCCCTCCCGGGCGTGTGGGGTTTCGGGTCATCAATAGCGCCCGGCGGATTGCTTGCGTACCACGCTTTCGGACGGATCTCCTTTGACGTGAGCTGCGGTGCACCACCCTCGGCATTGGAAGTACACGATGACGTGTTTGTGTGTGAACACACTTTATGGCGACCCCGCTGGGGATGAAGCTTTGAACGATCTCCAGCCCTTCTTGCTACGAAGAGATCGTCATCCAGGGTTTGCAATCTACAAAGGTAATATGAATACCCGATTCACTTACGTAGATGCAAATAATGCATATGTTGTTGCTAGATCGTTTAATGAGCATAATGTGTCGGCTAGCCTAGTTAATGAGCATAATGTGTCGGCTAGCCTAGATGTTTGAAACACACTGTAAATGTGCTTTATTGCCACTGTAAATTTAGATCGATCTGTACATACTGTGAACTGCAGCAACTTTAACAGTTAAGGAGCAGAAACACACTGAAGCATTTGTTACATACTTACATTACACCTAGCACTGGAAACCAGGATACTGTAAAAAAATAAAAAATAAGACAGTTGTCAATCTACATGAAAAACACCTCCTAGTTACTGTCATAAGCAATCAGTTAAAATTGTAAAGTCTTGACTGGTAAAGACACCTAGATCTATGGTTCAAATTTACTATAGTTGTGCATGATAATTACTATCAAAATATATAGAAAAAGCACTGTCAAAAGTTTACTCAATCATTGCTAAAAGTTCAGACATGCTGTGACATTGTATGACTATGTTCAAAAAAATATTGTATCCTAACTTTTAAATTATATCTTTATTGACACTGTAAATAGTTTGGAAATACACTATAACAATGAATAGCTATGTTCAAAAGAATTATTGTATCCTACCTTGTAAATTACATCTTTGTTGACACTGTAAATAGTTCGGAAATACACTATAACAATGAATAGCTATGGTTCAAAAATTATTGTATCCTAGCTTGTGAATTATACATTTTTGTTGACGTATAAATAGTTCAGAAATACACTGTAACAATGAATGGCTATGGTTTAAAAATTAATGTATCCTATCTTGTGAATTACAACTTTGTTTACACTGTAAATAGTTCAGAAATACACTGTAACAATAAATGGCTATGCTTCAAAAGTTACTGTATCCTAGCTTGTGAACTACATCTTTGTTTACAATGTAAATAGTTTAGAAAAATACACAGTAACAATGAATGGCTATGGTTCAAAAATTACTCCAAGGAGTTCCTGCACAGCCTGAACAGAAACAATGGAGACATCGAGATAACATCAAGCTTTCTAAAAAAAAATCAAATAACTACCACTAATATAGGTGCGTGACTAAAAAATACAAAGGTGAAATTAACTGTAATTCAGGTAGCAGATAAATGTAAAACACAAAAAGGCTGATAGTATGCCACCATGATTGAAGATGAATAAATCCAAAGTTTTCCTGCAAAAAAAAAATACAAATTAACCTGCATCGCCCTTTTTCGTCACAGGACAGTGTGCCATCAGATTACCGTGATATTGTATTGCTCATTCCAGGTTTAGTCAAATAAATTCTAAACCCTAGCGGCCTAGCCGCACATTTGGTCTCCTCTGCGTGGGTAGTAAACACGGAAAACCCCAACTCCTTCAAACATTGGCCTGTTGTTTTGTCTGTAAATTGCCTTATGTTTCGTATTGCCATAAGTATTCTCACTAAGTTGGAAAAATGAAATGTTTACATCCTTATGTGTATGTATGTATATATGTACATTGTTAATTACTTTTTGTATCCTATTTTATCCTTGTCGTCCTTCCAAGTGGTTATTCATCTTTGGTTGGCGGGCAACGTGCTGCTTAGTATCTTGTACGTAGTAGAGATATAGATAACTTGGACGCATTGTCTGGCCGGCTCCAAATGCACACACGTTCATGTGATGATGTATATGTTCCCTTAAATATTGGCATGTGATGTTATACGGTGGTTCGTTGCAAAGCGCATCAATCGCGCGAGATCGATGACAAACCAATAGTATCCTTCCTTCACCAGTGTTGCCTCGTAAGCTCTTACCCTGCTCTCACTTGACCACACTA
This sequence comes from Triticum dicoccoides, assembly GCF_002162155.2. Classification (NCBI taxonomy): domain Eukaryota; kingdom Viridiplantae; phylum Streptophyta; class Magnoliopsida; order Poales; family Poaceae; genus Triticum; species Triticum dicoccoides. The sequence goes on along the minus strand of NC_041381.1, from coordinate 130,124,530 downwards.
ACTACCAATGGCAAATTCCGTCGAAGCCGTGCCGGAGGCCGTGCCTGTTCCCGCCGCTTGGTGCCACCCATTTGTGGAGCTCACACTCGTACCTATCAAGATCCCGGTTCATCCACCCGCCCCATTTGTGGAACCTTCTTCTAGCCCCCTCACTGCCCTAGGGCCAGCACCAACCCTATTCTTGGAGCCCGCGGTCTTGGTTTTGAGCGGGATCCCGCGCCTCCTGCCAATGTGGACGATCACAGAATCACCGAGTTGTGGGCATTGTCTGACGTCCATATGCATAGAGGTTAAGGATCGCTATCGGCCCCAACCGCTACGTTTCTAACATGGAGGCCATCACGGGCCTAGAAGCTCGGATGGCGTTGTCCAACGAGGCGGTGGAAGTGACACGGGAGACGGGACCAAGTGAAGAGAGTGCGTGCCTTCGTCAAGCCGCAAAAAGGCACAACCACTTGAAACTTTCACAGGTCACAAAGATGGCGTGACATACAAGTGGAAAATCAACACCAGATCAATTGCATGCTGGACATTACCAAAATGTAGCCATTGAACTAGAATTTTCCAACACAATCTTGGCGAAGGAAGAAGAAATTATTGCATGTGGAGTTTGCATATAAGAAACCAGACAAGCAAGGAGAGATGGAACGTGCTGGACTAGGGTAGTATTGTAGACATCACCAAAATGCCATAACGAAGAAAAATATACTTATCACCTAAGATACATTAACTCAGTCGCCCAACTTCAGTCTGTTTTCCTTTTTACATTTATATATACCGTAACACCCAGCTCCAGTGTTTTCAAAAATCATGGAACAGCATGAGAGAGTCATCATGTCTAGTGAGAGCTAGGACCAAATTGTTCTTTCTGTTCCGCAGCTTCGTTTCGTCCTTCGAACCCTGCAACACATGATATTTAAACAATTCGTGAGTTGAGGTGAGGTTACACACATCTGTACAAGTAAAATCTGCTTCAAGCCAGCAAAATAGTTTCAACATGGTAAAAATTCATTTAGTAAGATGGCATGGTGGCAACTAGGCCATGTTCCTGCAAAATCCCATATTGCAGACATACATTATTCTTGTTACGACGAATGCACATTGCACATCATTTGTGACTCGTTAAAGAAACAAACATACTGAATTGCAACTATGATATGGCACAAATACACTATATATTCATGTATGGACTATGATCATAAACATATGGGGCATAGAGCAACCAATCCTGACGTGCATCATGAATTCATGATATGTAAAACTAATAAATAATGTTTTGTTCAGAAAAATCATCTGGCAGCTAAGAAACTGTAATGGTGAGATGATAACCTCGAGTAGAAGTTCAGCAATGTAATTCACCATCTGGCGCAAGTTCAAAGCAGCATGGTAGAGATTATCGATGAACTGTTCATGAAATGTATTTCTGGCTCTCCATACAAAAAACTGTGCGTACCCTGTTCCTGCTGCCGAAGCGATTTTCTGTAAACATAATGGATTATTGTGAACAGAAGCATAAAATGAGGCATATTTTTGTTGCTTATGAACTTGCAGTATAGCAATATACCATGCATATAGATATCCTGTAATTTACTACACAAGCTCTCCTAGCTTTAAGCATAAGAGTAGTCAATTCTTTTAGGTTAGCTTGAAACTGAGGTAGCAGAGCTGCAGTAGTGTGAAAGTTCTGAACTATTGCTTCAGGAAAGAAACTGAAACTTGAAATTTGCTGTAGGAAAATTGTGTCAGACGATAACTCTGCCATGAGTCACTTGTCTGGAGCAAGGATACTGTTCTATGTGACTTAAAAACATGTCATTTTGTCTAGCATCTGACGTAAACATTTATTTGGAGTAAAACAGAAGCACAAAAACAGCAGTAGCAGATGCATCCAACTTCCTATTTCCAGCAATTTTCTCCTGTGGCGGTCCAATAAAATCACTTTCACATGCATTATTTATGCATAGTTCCAACTATGCAAATGCAGCATTAGAGACTCCCTAGAAGATTCCTTATAACCCATCCATCCTTCGAATTTGCAACTACAAGGAAAATACACACTCTACCAGATTCCCTATCCAATTCTTTTAAAAAGGGCAGCCCAGTGCATGTAGCTCCCGCTTGCGCAGGGTCCGGGGAAGGGTCCGACCACTTTGGGTCTTTTGTACGTAGTTTTTCCCTACATTTCTGCAAGAAGTTGTTTCCAGGACTCAAACCCTTGACCTCATGGTCACAAGGCAACAGCTTTACTACTGCGCCAAGGCTCTCCTTCCCCTATCATATTCTTTATCCTTAATTTTCTTAAGGATCTTCCCTAAGACTCGATTTTTTTCTGCAAATTTACATAACAAATTATGTGTTCTGTATCCTACCCATCACCCTCGCGCGAACCGCTGTTCCCCTCCCACACTCGCCCACGCCACTCCCGATTCGTCCTGCCGCCGATGTAGGTAGCTCCAGCCTCCACCGCGCACGTCCCGGCCCCATCCAAGACTCAACGCTGGCCTCAGGGAGTACGAATCAAAGTCCCCCGGCCAGCTCCTCCCCCCGTGCATGTTCCGGGCCCCGTCCAAGCCTCCCTGCAGGCTGCCATCAGACGCCAGCGCAGGACACACCATGGCGGGCTCCCAACAAGTTTGTAAGGAATGGAAGAGATATTTTTAGAAAGGAATGGATTTATAAGGAATCTTACAGACATTCCCTAAAACCATTTGAAGGAATTGAGTGTTTACAGAAGCTGCTAGATACGCTCTTAAGCTGATGTAACTTATGGGTGCAAGAAGTTCTACACTTTTGTGGTATTACCAGTTGCAAAACTTCTAAGTTAAATAGTGTGGTTAAGGTGTTTGAGCACCATTCACATAACTAGGAATTCCTCTAGTACATATAACTGGATGCTATTTGCGTTGAAGTACTTAATGTGTCAAGAAACCTTTAGACACTTCCTCCTGTATTAACTAATTTATCAAGTTTGTTTACAAGCTTTGTCCCAAATGGTCAAATAGCCTTGTAAAATTGCATAAATGTCTATACATGTATGCAGATTTATGATGGAAGTAATGCAATATATCATAAGTACATGATGTTGTAAAGCTATTACGGGCCACCTGCCTGGTATAGTAAAATAGTAGATCATCAAAGCAGTGAAGTTATCTTTCAGATAAACCGCACAAATAACATTTAAAGGAAGGAGGTTTATCATTGTTATTCTCTCTGCCCTCCAAACAAAAATACTGCTTTTTGATGGAACTAGGAGACAGACCTCTGTATCTATGTACCCATCATTCCATAGTTTGTACAAAGTTGAATGAACAATCTGCTTGTCAAGAATTGTCGTGTCAATAATCTGCACATTTGCAATCAAAGTTTAGTACTGTGCAGTGCAATTTGCAACAGGAAGCCATGTCGTCAAATAAAAAATTCGTAAAACAGGATCACACAACTAAATTTAATGCATAACAGAAGCTTTCTTAACCCAAAGGGATTGACAACAATAACAGAGCATAGTCCTAGAATGTCCTCAATGTACAAGAGTACTTACTTGATCTGTTTCAACTGCACAACCTTGTGTGACCAATAGCCTAAAGATTGTAAAAGCTTCTTGCCCATATTTCTTTTTCACAAGCGACTCGATCTATAATGCACACAATAAAAAGATATGTTCATGTGAACTGTTAGTACATAAAGGATAGGGGGAGTGTCTTTTAACTCAAATAAACTGTGAAACAGTAACATAATCTGGTACCTCCTCATTTCTACATGCTTCAACCATTTTGCGTAAATCTACAGAAAAACAGTACCACTGTCATGAGAACCTTACAAAAAGAACTTATGATGTACACTCAAAGGTGACAAACTAAATTTGAACATCAAGTGTTTCTGAATCTTACAAAATGATGTTAACTCAAGGTCAGCATGCTAAATTTGAACATCCAGAGTTTAGAATGGAAGACAAGTAACCAGAAAAGTAAGTTTCTACGACATCATTTCCAGGTATTTTTTAGAGTTGTTTTTCACACTTCGGTTGAATATTGTGTTGTCACTGCATATAGCACAAGTCATGAAATATAAGGCCGTCAGTAGCAGCAACCTAATGGTAACTAAGCTCGAACTAATTACGAAAACAATGGAAGATGTCATGGTTATAGTACTTTTTCATGTATAGACTAATCAACATGTTTCGTTATCTGAAGTGCGGAGTGTGGACTGGTTCACATGATAATATCCAAATTCAAATATAACTGATACATTAAGGCACCAGAATTCAATCCAGGAATTGGACTGGACTGGAAGCAGTTTCCTTGTGGCACCCATCGCGTAGTGGCAAGGTTTGACTTCCGAACTATAACAGTTCATTTCTTGCAAGCTAGAACTGGACTCCACGTCAAGCATTTTACCATGTATCGGACTTATGCAGAGTAAAAATATCAACAGCATCTTACCAAAAGTAAATTCTTTCGGATCTTCACTGGTAGTAGTACACCGTAAATCCTCTAGAACTCTTGTTATATGATCAAATGTCATTGCTGCACCTCCTTCCTTTTGTCCTAGTTTCTCCGAAATACCATTTAATGATGATGTCACTGAAAAAAGGGAACTCACTGTTATATTTGCTGGAAATAATTCACGAGTGCTTGCAAGGATGGCATTTCCCCCCTAGGAATTTAAAACAGAAGGTTTGATTTCAACAAGCATATGCCATCACAGGAATAAACTAGCATGTGTCATTCCTTAATACCGAAAAAGGCTTTCGCCCCGCTTTATATATAAAGCACCAAACCACAAGCATCCAGTACAACCACACGCCACGCCACCGCAACACACGCACCCACCCAAGACAGGATACATAGGCGCTGAGCGCAGCAACACCCCTCCTAGCACTACCGTCCTGAAGAAATGAAGCTACATATGACGAACCATGCGCTCCAAGGCGGTGCCTTCAGGAAGGATACGACGCCGGAGCGCCGCCACCGCCCGATCCAAGGATCAGAGTTTCCCCCGGAGCCGCATGACGGGCAATGAGAGCCGCGACAACGCCTTCAAGAAGGGAACGATCTTCGTCGCCGCCGGTCCGTCCGAAGATAGAGCAGGTTTTCACCTCGGCCAACAATCATCGCCACCGAACGCCACACCCCGGCAACCACGCCGCCCACACGACCATGATGACCGGGCAGCACCAAGGCACGGGCTTTGTCCAAGAGCACCGCGCAACCACCATCACCAGGACCGCCGCCCCAGCATCCAAGACCTTGACACCACCTCACTAGTGACCCGTCGCACCCCAACGAAAGAGACGAGCGGAAAGGTCCCACCTTTCGCGCCCCTGGGCGACCCCCAGCGTCGAGACCCAATAGGTCGGCCAGAACTGGCATCCACCGACCCAACCTGCTGCCCCAAGCGCGAGATGAGCTCGGTCCTGCAGCAACGAGAGGGGGACGAGGTTAGTCCTGCTGCATCGTGCGCGAGACGAGCTCGGTCCTGCTGCATCGTGCGCGAGACGAGCTCTGTCCTGCGGCAACGGGCGCGAGACGAGCGGTGGACCGCAGCTGGGAGAGGACCAGCCCTTTGATGGGAGCAGCGACCGGGCGACGAGGAGATGGGGTGAAGGTCGAGACGGCCCGAACGCAGACAAACCGACGCCGGAGAAGCCGGCCGTTGCCGCGGACAGATCCATCGAGCCACCGTGAAGCCGCCACGACACCGGGAGGCCATCGAGACCTGCCCATGCCGCCGCCCACGGCCGGAGCAACTGCCACGCCCGGCCGCTGCCCAACCGCGTCGCCCGGCGAGCTCCAAGAGCCGGAGCCGCCGGCACGCACCACCGGAGCCACCGCCACTGCGCCGCCACCCCGACCAGCCGAGGGGGCCTTGGTCAGGGCCGCCGCCCGCAGCCCTAGCCGTCGCGGCCCGCGCCGCCGAGAGGCCAGATCCGGAAAAGCCGCCGCGGCCGCCGACTCCGGCCTCCAGCCCGCACCACCACCACCATCTGCCGGCGACCAGCAGGCGGCCAGCCCGCGCCGCCACAGCCCGTGCCGCCCACGACAGCAGTCGGAGGAGACACCCCGATCCAGATCAGATCTGTCCGCCCCTCGCCACCACCCCGAGCACACCCCGCCGCCACAGCACACCCCGGCCCTCCCACACCAGGAGCAGAACCCACCCCGCCTCCAAGGAAGCCCAGGGCGCCGCTGAGCCGCCCAGATGTCACGCCGCCCCGGACCAACAGCGCGCCTCCACGCAGGGACGCCGGCCCGCGCCGATCTCCGCCGCGCTAGGGAGAGACGAGGCCCCGCCGCCGCCACCAACCGGGCTTTGCCCGGCGGCGCAGACCGGCGGCGGCGAGGGGAAGGAGGGGGAGGAGGAGGCCTAGAGGCCGGCGGCGGGTGAGTCCCCTCGGTCGCTCGCGGGCGCGACGCGAGGGGAAGGGGACACTATTGGCCTAGCAGCAGGTATACCCGGCTGGATCTAAGCAATCGTCATTCCTTAATCTGGCTCATTCAAGACCATGCCAAGCTGTAAATCCAAAATAAAATATCTGAAGGTTGGCACCCATCGCGTAGTGGCAAGGTTTGACTTCCGAACTATAACAGTTCATATCTGAAGGTTCACATGATAATATCCAAACTCAAATAGAAACTAGCACTTCTTAGTTAACGCTCACCACCAAGAGGCAAGACAAGAACCGATGGAATTTAAAACAGGAATGCGGTTCCAAAAATAGTTATGTTCATAAAAGACCAAAGGCGAACGTAAAGCCATAAAATAAAATTGCAGTGTTCCTGGATCTACTATTGAAAGGATAACGTTTCAAAAAAAAAACTATTTAAAGGATACTGGATATACTACCAGAGTTGGTGGTATCCCTGTCAACTAAGTTAGCTTCGAAAAATGACTCCCAGATAGGATGTGTGCCAACCTTCAGCTTTGGCTTCTTTCGGTCTGCACAAAACTTTAATACAAGCAGGAAAATATGAAGTGGGCATTAACAAAGTCGAATTGCATGCTTCCTTTAGCTGCACCATTCATGCATACACAAATAAAAATATGTATCAAAATGAGAAATCTGCACTCTCTACTATCTTTTTGTGGGTGTATGGGGGGTGGGGGCAGGGGGTGCTGCTGTGTGAATAATTCCTCATTCAACTTCGCTTATTTTTGGCACAAAAGGAAGATGCAGTACAACAACACGGTCGTATACATGACAGGTAACCCTTAGGGCTTGATGCCAGAGAAGCTACTGAGTCCATATTATACAATGGAATGATAAGTTCAAGCTGGAAAATAAATCCTAGCATCAAACTCTTAAGTTGAAACCGACCACAGCATGAGAGAGTAACTTCATGGCTCACACAACAGCATGCCCACCCTAGCTGCCGGCTGCCACTTCGGTTGGCTCTGTTGTCGCTCACAGCTCTGGCCCATCCCCTCTGAGGAGCAGCTCAGACTCATCCCCACGCCACAAAACTCGGTATTGTCTGCAAGATCATCTCCATGGTCAAGGACATTGTCAAGATGTCATCGACCCCAAAGATCACTGACTGGATTTGTGCTTCCATTGTTCATGATCAGCTTGGTTTCAGGAGATATACCAGCGGCAGTCGTATTGAGAGAGAGAGAGAGAGAGAGAGAGAGAGAGAGAGAAAGAGAGAGAGAGAGATGACTGGGTAGGAGTAGAGAAGAACGGGGGCGCAACATGTTAGAGTAAAAAGTGTGCGGTTTTCACTAAGGTGCCATGGCTATGTACCAATATTGATTCAATATAGTGCAGAAGCTCTTATATGTTCACAAAGAAGTACATTCTTTTTCTTAGAGTTGTCCTCTTTTTACTGTACAAATTTCATTTCACTTTGGCTGCAGATAAAAAGAAGATGAAGACACCTACATAAATATGCTACCCATAGTAGCTATGATAACAGCAACATACCTTCTTCTTTAGACAGAATATAAATTTCTCAAAGTTTACCCGCCAAAGTACTTCAGTCTCGGCAATCGTTGAGTTGAGCTCTTCATCTACCTCAAAGGCTCCGTGTTTCCGCTGATGAAATAACGACACAGAATTACATGATGATAAAAGCAGTGCATTGCATATTGTTGCTGCATTTGCCAGTTCCTACCAATACTTTCAGAAAATGCCTTTGCCATTAACAAACAATCTACATATGTTACTTTGCCTTTTTCGATAAACAATAGGATGGCCGGAACAACAAATACCAATTTTTCCCATAACATGAAGTCACTGCATAACATGGTGATGAAGATAAGTAAAAAGAGTACAACACCTTAGCACCAACAACTGCGTTATGAGGACAATCATTTGTTTTTGATGCATCCTCCATGCTGTATGGGATCTCAGAAAATCTTTCTAGGCCAGAAAGGGTTGCAGTATTGAAAACTTTCTGCTCAAGTGAAAGAACCTCCTCGGCAGTCTGTACCAAAGATACATTTGTCAGGTCATGTAACCGACCACCATGCATAGAACATAACAACTGAAGAAAGAACAGTAATACATTATTAAAGCATCGAGATCTTGGTACTAGTAATTAACCAGTTTTCACAAAGTGTACTCATGAGCTAAGAGTAAGATGATTTCTCAACAGCCTGGCATAGAAAGGACCCGAAACTCCTTAACCACTGAACTAGCTAATTACCCCTTTGCTAAGATGTCTAATTGCAAGACCAGAGTACTAAACTAACCAGCCTAGTCAACTTCTACCAATCTCTGCATGCATTATCTGATGTAATAGTTTACAGTAGAAAACTATTAAAGTAATTAGGTGCCTATTAAAATGACCAGGAATGTCCATAACAGGGAATCCCTTTGCATACTTTCAGAACTCTTCTCCTCGCAGATGTAGGCTGTTCATCTCCCAGTGGATCAAAAGATGGTTCAGGTTTTGGGCAACGTTCCACATAACGTGCATACACAAGTCTATTGAAGTTCATTCGTATCTCTTCCCTTGCTGGTCGGATGGTGCCTGGAACATGGATGACCCATTATCAGGGAATAGTAATAGTCACTATCACTGGCAAATATCAAAGACTATGGAGAAAAAAGGAAAGAGAATACCATCATAAGAAGAACAGTGGATGATCCAGTAGCAACTTCAACAAATTAAATGGACATACCTTCAGGCACTTTAGAGATTGTTCGTCCCACAAGTTGGTCGAATGTTAGCCTACCATTCTGAAGCAAACCCTCAATAAGAGCTTCTGACTGCAAGATACATAAATTCCATGCATAAGGCCTTAAACTGTGGGAAATACAAGTACTAAATGATTGTAGTCATAAATGTTAAAATGAACTTTATTTTCTTCTGAATGGCCCTGGACAAGATAACATATTTTGTAGCAAAAATAGCACCACAACTATTAGAATGTACATTCATACAACATATGTTATCTGTCAGTTTCTCAATTATCAGCCTATCACAAACCAATAATTACCAGCATATTTATGAAACACCCAAAAAAATGATCAAATCAATAACATCGGCATGCGACGATTCTATTTTTGAAACAATCAACAAACTAATCGTTAACCAATCAGCATTTGTCATTGCCATGGTAACTGCTAATAATCTTTAGTGATTGCAGTACCTAAATATTGTGGAAGAGCAAAAGACATCCTCCGGACACCGACCTAAATTTGCAAGTACCTCATATCATCACATCTAGACCATTGTTCTTCGGCTTCCTTTTTTATGTTTTTGGGCTTGTTGAGCTATGCCCTCAGCAGAACCTTTGTACTTCTTGTTGTGTGACTTGGGTGTGTGTGTTCTGGACTACTCCGTGTATGTGTGCTCTTGGTGGTTTGCTTTATTTATAAAGCGGGGCGAAAGCCTTTTTCGGTAATCAAGGTCAGAGCAGAAAATTTGAAATTTCTCATTGCGCATGGCGGCTGGGTAGAATTCTCCTGGGCCAACGAAAGGATGGACGCTCTGGCGACTGGCGACGCCCCCGACGGTGCCGCCCGGCCGCCCCCTCCGCCGTCCCCGCCCTCGAGCCCCGACCCCCCGCCGGCGTCCGCCCCCTCCTCGCCGGCCCCTCCCGGCTCGCCACGGCTGCTGTGGGCCGACATCGCCGAGGCCGACGACTTGGCTGTCGGCCGCCCCGTCGTTTGCCGGGATCGGGTCCCCCCCAAGGCCCAGCCACGGCCGCCACCTGACCTCGCCGGCGGCCCTTCTCCCAGGGGTGGGAGATCGGCCGCCCGCGGGTCGGGTCGGCGCCGGCATCTCCCCCCGGCCGCCTCCCCGGATCGGGTGTCGAAAGGCACTGCCTTTGGGTCTGGGCTGCCCCCCCGGCGGCGTCGCGCTGGCAGCTGGGGAGTTGCCGGCCGCGCTGACCGGGGCCCGGCGCTAGCCTCCTGGAAGCCCCCGCCCGTCGCCGGCCTCCCCTCGGCTCCGACCTCGCCTGCACCGGCCGGCCCGTCCCCGGCGTCCCTGCCCGCGCTCGCTCCGGCACCTCCTTGCCGGAACCCCTTCCGCCCCTTCCTCCCCTCCGGTCGGCCCGCCGGACCCCTTCCCCACGGCCGTCCCTCCGGCCCGCCTCCCCCTCGCCGCCCCCGTGCACCCCCGCCGGCGGCCACCGCGGTGGTGCTCGGGGAAACCCTAGCGCCCCGCTTGGTCACTCCGGGGCGGTCGTTTCGGGCTGCGGTGATATTGGGCCGGCCCACGGACCTGGTTCCTGGGCCCCCTCTCGGGACGGCGGCTGCGGGTGCGGCCCATGGGCGACCGTCCTCGGTGGCTTCGGTGGGCCGGCTTGGCAGGCCGGATGGGCCCCGCCTGGCCCGTTCTCGCCCCAAGGCGTCCGCAGGCCCACCGACGCGGTCCATTTGGCCGCCGGTAGGGTTCCCTCGCCCTCCACTCCTCCCCACCCCCGCGCCGCCTGCTCCCTGCCTCGCCCCCTCGGCCGCTGCCGTCCCGCCTCGACTTCCCCTCACCGGCGCTGCCGGCCTTCCCTCGCCTCCTTCCCCCTCCGCGCCACCCATGCCTCGGGAATGGGGGGACGACGCGGGGCGCCCCAAGCGTCGGGCGGACGACCGCCGCGACCCCCCACGCCCCTCCCCCGACGGCCGCCGGCGCGAGGATGACCTGCGGCAGCAGCTCTCCTCCCGGCCGGCGCGGTCCTCTCCGGCGCGCGAGACCCGCCTCTCGCCTTCTCGCCCCTCGCGCCGCTCCCCGGCCCGCGGCGACCGACGCTCCCGCTCGCCCTCCCGCCGCTCTTCACCGCGGGGGGAGTCGCGTGACCGTGGCCGGTCTCCGGCTCGGGATGCTCGGCCGCCCCCTCGGCGTCGGTCCCCCTCGCCGACCCGTCGCCGGGTCCGGTCCCCTTCTCCGCCCCGCCCGCTCCCCACCAACAACGGCGCCGACGCCCCTCCCTCCAGCCGCTACCAGCCCCCCTGTTCCCAGGCTGCGTTTCCGCCGTCCAACGGCGGCAACGGCAACCGGGGACGCCCGGGATCCAAGAAGAAGAAGAAGAAGGGCCCTCCGCGCCCCCAAGCCGCCGCCTCCACCGCAATCGCGGCTCCTCCTCCGGGTACCACCGCCTCGGCCGTGGTCCAGCCGTGCTTCAACTGCGGCTTGACCGGACACTTCCAGGTGGCGTGCCCCAACCCTCCGACATGCTACCTGTGCAAGGATACCGGGCACCCCGCGATTCTCTGTCCGGACCGCCCGGTGACTGAGGAGCTCATGATGTATGGGCACGGCATCGAGGACTTGGCCTTCTTCCACATCGAGGTGCCCGAGCTCCCCTCGCCATCCCCCTCGCTGCTGGCTTTGGTGACGGTTGTGGGTGATGCCGTCGCCACCCCGAAGCTGATTGAGGCTGAGCTCAACCACTTGTGCAGATGCACGTGGGACTGGCAGGTGACCCCCACGGCTCCCAGCGCCTTCTCAGTGGTCTTCCCTGACGCGATGAGCATGGGATTCTGCACGCGCAGCAACAACATCACCCTGGCTCTCAACGACATCGTGGTGAACATCTCTGAGCCGCAGTGGGATCCCAGAGCCGTCGCTACCCTGGACACGGCTTGGCTCCTCATCTCCGGCCTCCATGATGTTGCCCGGTCCGAGCGGGTCATCCGCAGTATGTCCAAGATCCTGGGCAGGGTGGTGGTGGTTGACGAGCTCTCCCTGCGCAAGGAGGAGGAGGTCCGGGTTAAGGTGAAATGCCTGGACTCCTCCAAGCTCCTCGTCATGATCCGTGTCTTCTTCAACGATGACGGCTACGACCTCAAGATCCGCCCCGAGCCTCCGTCCCACGTCGGCCGCCCCCGCCTCTCTGCTGGCAGCCTCATGGGGGGGGGGGGCGCTGATGCTGACGACTCCCACCACCGCCGCTCGCGCTCCTCCCGCTTTGACGACCCTGCCGAGGACGAGGATGAGTCGGAGCACTCTCGCTCCCCGTCTCGGGACCCCCCCAACCCTCCAGCGGGTGGGGGCGGGTCGGGGTAGGGGCGTACCCGGGTGTCGGCCGCCGATCTCGTGGTGGCCCTCCGCCTGGCCACCCCGCTGGCTTCCTCCCCGTCTCCGTCGGCGTCGACCGGCGACATCTCCAGCGTGAGCCTCCTCGTCGCCCCTCCATCGTCGCCCCGCTCCCCCGGTGCCGCCTCTGCCCGCCGCCTCGCATCGCCGGGGGCTGAGCCCACGCCCTCCGCCGGCTCGCCTTCTCCGGTTTCTTCCGGGGTTGGTGGTGTCGGGGCGTCTCTGGGGCCGTCTGATCCACCCCCCGCGCCGGTGCCGTCCGGCTACCACCTCGCCTCGCCGGCTTCCCCCGACGCCTCGGTGGCGGTGGACGTCTCCTCCCCGGCCTCCGCACACCCCCCTCCGACGGTGGCGTACGCCAGGAGGCCCCGCTCCACCTCGACGCCGGTGACGTCCTCTCGCCGCAGCGCCCGCCTGGAGGCGGCGCGGCCGGGCGACTCCCCTGCGCCTTCCGTCGCCGAGCGGGCGGAGCTCCGCGCCGCGGTCCGGAACCTCGAGTCAGGTGCGGACCCCGCCCCTCCCGGTTCTTCTCGTTGCTCCTTTTCTGCTCTCGAGGCCGCTCCTCTCGGCCACCTAGCTAAGGTGGCCAATGACTCGGCCATTGTCTTCAGGGGGGAGGTCGGTCCCCCCTTAGATCAGATCGCGGCCGTTAGGGCCCGGGAGATCCTCGACGGCAGGCTGGCTGAGACTCGTGCCCGCCTGCTTCGGCCCCCGGAGGGCCCGCCCTCCACCCCCGCGGCTCCGGCTCCTCCGGTGGCCGACGGGATTATCCGTGGACGCACTCGGTCTCGCACGGCCGCCCTTCGCGCGCAAAGCGCCTCTCGTGTCTTGGGGTCAAGCAGCCCCCCGATGGGGGTTTAGATGCGGGCCCTCTTCTGGAACCTCCGCGACTTCGGCCATGATGGTCGTCGTCGCCAGCTCATCGAGTACATCCGGGAAGAACACATTGACATCGTGGCCATCCAAGAAACCCTTCGCTCCGAGTTCACCCTGCCGGAGCTTGAACACCTGAGCCCCCACCTCTTCGCTTGGCACTGGCTCCCTTCTAGTGGGACCTCAGGCCACTCGGGTGGCATCCTCTTAGGGGTTAAGGATGCCACATTTGAGGTGGGAGGCATGGATAGAGGGGAATTCTTCGTTAGTATGGAGATCTTCGAGCGTGCCCTGAACTTCAAATGGGAGGTCATTGTTGTCTACGGACCGGCGGATCACCGCCGCTCCCCGGCCTTCCTTGACGAGTTGCAGCTGAAGATTTCTAACTCCCCCCTCCCTGTTTTAGTGGGAGGCGACTTCAATCTCATCCGATCCCCGGATGAGAAGAATAATTCCCGGATTAATCTTCCCCGGATGCAATTATTCAACGATTGGATCGCGGAGCTGGGGCTCCGCGAGCTTGACCGGACAGGTGCCAGGTTCACTTGGACCAACCGGCAATCTGTCCCGACACAATCCGTGCTGGATCATGTCCTAGTGTCCCCGGAGTGGGAATTGCGTTGCCCCTTGGCATCGCTCCGGGCGGTCACCCGGATTGGCTCCGATCATGTCCCCCTTCTCCTCTCCACCGCCGACGAGCGCCCCCCCTCCCCACCGCGGTTCCGGTTCGAGCTCTTCTGGCTCAACCAAACCGGCTTCCGGGAGGCCGTCATCGCCCGCTGGATTTCCGCTAGGTCGGCGCCCCATCGCTCCATGTCCGCTGTCGACTCATGGCACTTTTGTGCCAAGCTTTCCCGCCAGTTCATGAAGGGTTGGGGGGCTAACCTTGGCCGGGACCTCAAAGAGCGCAAGAAGACCATCCTGATTGCTATTCAAGCCCTGGATGCTCGCGCGGACTCGACCGGGCTCTCCTCGGATGAGTGGATGCTACGTTACGACCTGGAGGACCAGCTCTCCACCATCTACACGGATGAGGAGGCCTACTGGCGCTTGCGTGGTACCCAGAGGTGGGTGCTACAGGGCGATGCCAACACCGCCTATTTCCAGGCGGTTGTGAACGGCCGGCGCCGTCGCAACTCCATCCACTGCATGTGGGATGGAGACTCGCCGTTACTTCTCCCCGCGGCCATCCGCTCTCATGTGGATGGCTTCTATCGAGCCTTATTTACCCCCACCCCGCGCGGTGGGGCTAGTCTCGCCCCCGACATTTGGTCGGGCGCGCACGTAGTCTCGGATGTAGCCAATGCGGCTTTGGTTGCCCCCTTTAGCGAGGACGAGGTCCTCGCTGCCATTAAGGGGATGAACCCCTCCTCGGCCCCGGGACCGGACGGTCTACCAGTGTCTTTCTTCAAGACGTTCTGGCCTACCATCAAGCTTGAGGTCATGGCTCTCTTTGAGGAATTCTACTCGGGCTCCATGGACCTGGGGCGCCTTAATTATGGGGTTGTGACCCTCATCCCCAAGGTCCCGGGCGCCTCCGATATTCGCCAGTTCCGCCCCATCACAGTGCTTAATGTGATTTTTTGGATCCTGGCTAAAGGGTACGCCAATAGGGTGACCCTCCTTGCGGACTCAATCACCCACCCGAACCAATCCGCCTTCATTCAAGGCCGATTTATCCTGGATGGGGTGTTGGTGTTCCACGAAGTCCTCCACGAGGTCCGCCTGAAGCGCAATAGGGCGGTCTTTCTTAAGCTGGACTTCCACAAAGCCTACGACACGGTGCACTGGCCGTTCCTGAGGGAGGTCCTGCTCCGCAAGGGCTTCGATGACCGTTGGGTGACCCGCGTCATGCAGCTCGTCTCCTGTGGTCGGACTGCGGTGAACATCAACGGCGACATTGGGCCCTTCTTCCCTACCCTTTGCGGGGTCCGGCAAGGAGATCCCTTCTCGCTGTTCTTGTTCAACATGGTCGTGGATGCCCTGGCCGCCATCTTGGATAAGGCCACGGCTGCTGCGCATATTCGAGGCCTTGTCCCGCACCTTGTTGGAGGGGGAGGTGTTTCCCTTCTCCAATACGCGGATGACACCATTATTATGGTCGAGGGTTCCACCCTAGAGATCTCCAACCTGAAGTTCCTTCTTCTGTGCTTCCAACAAATGTCGGGCCTCACCATCAACTTTGATAAGAGCGAAGTGATGGTACTCGGTTACCCCTCAGAGGACGCACAGTCCATTGCTGATGGGGTCATGTACCTAGGGTAGGGTCACGAACCTGATCTAAGTACCTTACCCAAGGACACCCTTAGAAGAGGTCGCCTTCCAGTCGACCAACGAGGGACTCACTCGACTGACTTGAAGGACTCGACCACGAAGACTCACTCGACCACCAGGAGGTCAAGAGGCACTCCGCACTGCAACGGCCTGTAATTAAGTAGGCTTTATGATAGTAAAGACACTTCATGTGGGGCGTTACCAGTAACGCCCCAGACTTAACTCACCTTAAACCTTCTCCTATGTGGGCTGGCTGGGGTCCTGGCGCACTCTATATAAGCCACCCCCCTCCACAGGCAGAAGGGTTCGGCACCTTGTAACTCATATACTCATAATCCACTCGACCGCCTCCGGGCTCCGAGACGTAGGGCTATTACTTCTTCCGAGAAGGGCCTGAACTCGTACATCCCTTGTGTTTACAACCTCTCCATAGCTAGGACCTTGCCTCTCCATACCTACCCCCCACTCTACTGTCAGGCTTAGAACCACGACAGTTGGCGCCCACCGTGGGGCAGGTGTTTTAGCGATTTTGTGGAGAAGTTGCGATTCTTCCGAGTACTTTCATCATGGTGTCCGCTGGAGTTTTGGTCGGGGGTCAAGAGATCCGTCTCGGCACTCTCACCTTCATCGCCGACGACTCCGCGTGGCTCCAGGAGGCTCCACTCGACGTAGATGCGCTCCCCGTCCGCGGTGCGACGCATTTTCGTGCATGTGTCCGCGGCGTTCTGCTGCGGCAACCGTCGACCCAGTATCGGTCGGCTCCTCCATCGTCCACCCTCCCGGTCTCCCGCCAGCGCAAGCGCTCGGGCCGGTCGAGGCTTCAGCGATGGGTGAGGCACGCGGTGGCTCGCCAATCGGCCACCACCCAAGTTGCGGCAATCGAGCCCGACGAATCTCTCTACGGCTTGTTCGATCTGTCGACTGGCTCCATAGAGACTGCATCCGAGTGCGGTAGCAGTGATCCAGCGGCGGAAATCTTGATGGTCGACGGGCCCCGCAGTCCCCCTGGCTTCGCCCGTGATGATGGAGCAGGTGACGGAGGCGACCCCGCACGACGCCACGAAGAGTACCAGCCCGAGCCACTCGACTCTCTGCAAAGAGAGGAACTTCGCCGCAGGAACGTGGATGCCCTGCGTACTCCCATCGCAGGAGAAACCCCCGAGGCTCGTGCCTTGGAGGAGGCGCGTCTGGCCAATTTGGCCGAGCGCACTCGACTGGAGAACCTTCAGCGAGCACTCGACGAGCGCGCGCGGCAACGAGTTCCCGACACCAGTCGACGTCAACTCTTCCCGCCGACTCAGGTATATCGAACCCCAATTCAGAATTTAGCAGTTGCGACCCGTATAGCAGAGTCCATCCAGCCTTCGCAGTCGGAAGCTGGCAGAGGTTTGCTGCAGATCAGGGATCTGCTCCGGGCAGCAGGAGATCAGAATTCAGCCGTGTCTCAGTCGCGCAACAGAATTCACAGTCGATCCGTCACTGTGAATACGGTTCAGTCGGCTCACAGCCCCAGATCGCCTCCGCGGCGTGAAGGTCGCGAGAATCGGCAAGATCAATATGGCGACAGACTCGACCGAGATGATAGGCGTCGAGTGCCCAATTCCCCTCCGAGGGGTGGGTCTTACGCTCCTCGGCATCCAGATGACACGCGTCAGTACAGTACAGGGCGAAGGGTTCCAGTCGACCCCAGAGAACCAGGCTTCGACGCGCGATCCATTATCGTGCAAGGTTTGGTCGACCGAAACAGAGCCCATCGGGGCGGACTCGACAGAGATGCGCCCACAAGCAGTCGAATGCATATTTCTGGTCCTGAATGTTTCAGCAGAGCTATCAGAGCCGCAGTTATCCCTCCCAATTTCAGGTTGGCAACAGGAGTCAGCAAGTTCACTGGTGAGTCTAAGCCTGAAACTTGGCTTGAAGACTACCGAGTGGCAGTTCAGATTGGTGGTGGGAACGACGAGGTGGCCATGAAGCATTTGCCCCTCATGCTGGAAGGTTCTGCCAGGGCGTGGTTGACTCAATTACCTCCTAGCAGCATTTACGCTTGGGAAGATCTGTCCCGAGTGTTCATTAGAACGTTTGAAGGGACTTGCAAGCGACCAGCTGGATTGACAGAGTTGCAAATCTGCGTGCAGAAGGCTAATGAGACTCTCAGAGAGTATATTCAGAGGTGGATCACTTTGCACCACACTGTAGAGAATGTGTCTGATCATCAGGCAGTCTGCGCCTTCAAAGATGGCGTCAAGAACAGAGAACTGAGTTTGAAGTTTGGTCGAACCGGTGACATGACCTTGAGTCGGATGATGGAGATTGCTACCAAGTACGCCAACGGCGAAGAAGAAGACCGACTCCGAAGCGGCAAGCACAAGCCGAGTCAGTCGGAAAAAGGAAACACCAGTCGGAAACAGAAGCGGAAGCCTGAACCGGCAGCTCCTGGAGAGGCTCTGGCCGTGACTCAAGGAAAGTTTAAGGGGAAACCAAAAGGATCCTGGAACCCCAAGAAGGTAAAGGATAAAGAAGGGAACACGTAATGGATATGCCATGTCACATCCATACGAAGAAAGACGAAGAGGGGAATATCATCTACCCGAAGCACACCACTCGCCAATGTCGACTCCTGATCCAGCAGTTTCAGGGAAAACAGTCTAAGGACAAGGAGAAGGAGTCAGACAAGGCCGAAGACAAGGAGGACAGTGAGGAAGGATATCCACATATCAACTCCACTCTGATGATCTTTGCTGATGTGGAAAGCAGGAGTCGACTGAAAGTCATTAACCGAGAGGTGAACATGGTTGCCCCAGCAAAAGCAAATTATCTGAAATGGTCTCAAATACCCATCACATTCGACCAATCTGATCACCCGACTCATATTGCCACCCCTGGGAGGCAAGCTTTGGTGGTCGATCCAGTTGTCGAAGGCACTCGACTGACAAAGGTGCTGATGGATGGTGGAAGTGGGCTGAACTTGTTGTATGCAGACACACTGAAAGGAATGGGCATTCCGATGTCCCGACTGAGCACTAGTAACATGAGCTTTCATGGAGTTATACCAGGGAAGAAGGCCGAGTCACTCGGCCAAATAGCTTTGGATGTGGTGTTTGGTGATTCGAAACATTTTCGCAAAGAAAAGTTGACGTTTGAGGTCGTGGATTTTCAGAGTGCATATCATGCCATTTTGGGGAGACCAGCTTACGCACGGTTCATGGCTCGACCATGCTACGTGTACCTCAAATTGAAGATGCCCGGCCCCAAAGGAGTGATCACTGTCACCGGTGATCGGAAAAAGGCAGAAGAGTGCTTTCAGAAGGGCTCCAAGATTGCCGATTCCCAGGTGACAGCGGTCGAGTTCGAAGAATACAAGCAAAACGCAGATCCGAGTGACTTGCTGCGATCAAAGAAACCCGCCACAGAGTCCGCATTCCAGTCGTCCGGTGAGACGAAGCCTGTTCACATTCACCCGACCGACCCCGATGCAGCTCCGACCCGCATCTCCACAACACTCGACCCAAAATAGGAAGAAGCGCTCGTCCAGTTCCTCCATGAGAACTGGGACATTTTTGCATGGAAGCCCGCTGACATGCCAGGTGTTCCCAGGGGACTGGCTGAGCATCGCCTAAGAGTCGACTCATCTGCAAAACCAGTCAAAGAGCATCTTCGGCGGTCCGCCGTCCAGAAGAGAAAAGCCATTGGTGAAGAAGTGGCTCGACTGTTGGCGGTCGGATTTATCCGAGAGATATACCACTCCGAGTGGCTCGCTAATGTCGTCATGGTTCCTAAGAAGGACAAGTCGCTCTGAATGTGCATTGATTTCAAGCACATCAACCGGGCCTGCCCGAAAGATCATTTTCCTCTCCCTCGCATAGATCAAATTGTTGACTCGGCCGCGGGATGCGAGAGGCTATCTTTTTTAGATGCCTACTCCGGGTACCACCAGATCCGTCTGTACGGACCCGACGAGGTAAAAACAGCTTTCATCACTCCATTCGGGTGCTTCTGCTATATCACCATGCCATTCGGCCTCAAGAATGCCGGAGCCACATTTATGCGAATGATTCAGAAGTGTCTACTCACTCAAATCAGTCGGAATGTGGAAGCATATATGGATGATATCGTTGTCAAGTCACGAAAAGGTTCCGACCTGCTCGCTGATCTCGCCGAAACATTTGCCAACCTCAGAAGATATGATATCAAGCTCAATCCATCAAAGTGCACATTTGGAGTTCCTGGTGGCAAGTTACTCGGTTTTCTCGTTTCCGAACGGGGAATCGACGCTAACCTAGAGAAGATTGGCACTATTCTCCGAATGAAATGCCCTGTGCGAGTGCACGATGTCCAGAAGCTTACTGGATGCTTGGCCGCATTAAGTCGATTCATCTCACGACTCGGTGAAAAGGCATTGCCTCTTTACCGACTGATGAAGAAGACAGACAAGTTCGAGTGGACTCCAGAAGCTGATGCAGCGTTTGCCGAGCTAAAAACTCTGCTCTCCACCCAGCCGGTGCTTGCTGCTCCAATCAGCAAAGAGCCTCTGTTGCTCTATATCGCAGCCACAGGACAAGTCGTCAGTACTGTGCTAACGGTCGAGCGGGAAGAAGAAGGAAAAGCTCTCAAAGTTCAGCGCCCAGTGTATTATTTGTCTGAAGTCTTGACTCCATCCAAGCAGAGATATCCTCATTATCAGAAGCTTGTGTATGGAATATACATGACCACAAAGAAGGTTGCTCATTATTTCTCTGATCATTCCATCACAGTCGTCAGCGACGCTCCACTATCAGAGATTTTGCACAACAGAGATGCAACTGGTCGAGTGGCCAAATGGGCGATTGAACTTCTTCCCCTTGATATCAAGTTTGAGGCAAAGAAAGCCATTAAGTCCCAGGCAATAGCAGATTTCCTTGCCGAGTGGATTGAACAGCAGCAGCCGACTAAAGTTCACTCAGAGCATTGGACCATGTTTTTTGATGGCTCTAAGATGTTGAATGGTTCCGGTGCTGGGGTTGTCCTGGTTTCCCCCAGAGGAGATAAGCTCAGATATGTGCTCCAGATTCACTTTGATTCCTCCAACAATGAGGCAGAATATGAGGCCCTCTTATATGGGTTGCGCATGGCCATTTCACTCGGCGTCCGTCGCCTGATGGTCTATGGCGACTCGGATTTAGTGGTCAATCAGGTGATGAAAGAGTGGGACGTGAGAAGCCCAGCCATGACTGGATACTGCAGTGCAGTGAGGAAGCTGGAAAAGAAGTTCGAGGGGTTGGAGCTCCATCATATACCCCGACTGAAAAATCAAGCAGCTGATGATCTAGCAAAGATAGGTTCCAAGAGAGAAGCCATTCCGAGTGGTGTGTTCTTGGAGCATATACACACTCCGTCAGTCAAAGAAGATCCTTTCACCGAAGAAAGTCCACAACCCAAGAGTGCCACAGATCCGACTGAAGTTGAAGTCCCAGCGGTGGTCGACTTGATCATGGAGGTTTTGGTGGTCATTCCCGACTGGACAGTTCCGTATGTCGCATATATCCTGAGAAAAGAGCTTCCGGAGGATGAGGAAGAGGCTCGACAGATCGTCCGTCGATCTAAGGCCTTTACCGTAATCAAAGGACAATTATACAGAGAAAGCGCGACTGGAGTTGGTCAGAAGTGCATAACACCAGAAGAAGGTCGACTCATCCTCAATGATATTCACTCGGGGACCTGTGGTCATCATGCGTCCTCTCGGACCATCGTGGCCAAAGCATACCGAGCCGGATTTTACTGGCCAAAGGCGAATGAGATGGCAAAAGATATAGTGGATAAGTGCGAGGGATGTCAGTTCTACTCGAATTTGTCGCACAAGCCTGCGTCGGCCCTGAAGACCATCCCACTCGTCTGGCCTTTCGCAGTATGGGGACTGGACATGGTCGGTCCTTTGAGAACAGGACGAAGTGGCTTCACGCATGTACTGGTGGCAGTCGACAAGTTCACCAAGTGGATCGAGGCTAAACCAATCAAGAGCCTTGACACCGGTACTGCTGTTAGCTTCATCAGGGAACTAATATTCAGATATGGAGTCCCGCACAACATCATTACGGATAATGGGTCGAACTTTGACTCAGAGGAATTCAGAGATTTTTGCAACTCCCAAGGCACACGGGTCGACTACGCTTCAGTCGCCCATCCGCAGTCGAATGGACAAGCAGAGCGAGCTAATGGACTGATTCTTAAGGGATTGAAGCCTCGACTGATGCGTGATCTCAAACACGCGGCTGGAGCTTGGGTAGATGAACTTCCCTCAGTGCTTTGGGGGCTGCGGACCACACCTAATCGGTCGACCGGAAGAACTCCATTCTTCTTGGTCTACGGAGCTGAAGCAGTCTTGCCGAGTGATCTTCTCCACAATGCTCCTCGAGTTGAAATCTACAACGAAGCAGAGGCTGAACAAGCGCGGCAGGACGCAGTCGACCTTTTAGAGGAAGAAAGGGAGATGGCTCTGATCCGCTCGACCATCTACCAACAAGATTTGCGTCGTTTCCACGCCAGAAATGTGAGAGGTCGAGCCTTCCAGGAAGGGGATTTAGTTCTCCGAGTGGATCAGCACAAACCACACAAGCTTGCTCCTTCTTGGGAAGGCCCCTTCATCGTCACCAAGGTCCTCCACAACGGGGCGTACCGTCTTTACAACGTCGAGCATAATATCGACGAGCCCCGAGCTTGGAACGCGGAGCTACTCCGCCCATTTTACACTTAAGTTTTATCACTCGGATGAGTTGCAATAAAGTACTTCTGTAGTTCATGGACCTCAAAATAATAGTGTCATAGTTCCTCCATAATTTCTGTCACTTTTTATTTTTGTCCACATAAAATTCCCCCTCAGTGGGTGACTTAGCCGCGAATCCGTTTCGCCTAAGTTTGTAAAAATCCTACCGAGTGGTGAGCCAGACTCTCACTCGGAGGCTTAGCTACGAATCCGTTTCGCCTAAGTTATCAAAATCCTACCGAGTGGTAAGCCAGACTTTCACTCGGGGGCTTAGCTGCAGCCCTGTGCTCGCCTAAGTTGTAAAAAATCCTACTGAGTGGAGAGCAACCCTCTCACTCGGGGGCTTAGCTGCAGTCCAAGCACTCGCCTAAGTTATCAAAATCCTACCGAGTGAAGAGTAAACCTCTCACTCGGGGGCTTAGCTGCGGCCCAGTGCTCGCCTAAGTTATAGAAATCCTACCGAGTGGTAAGCCGGGCTTCCACTCGGAGGCTTAGCTGCAGCCCTGTGCTCGCCTAAGTTATCAAAATCCTACCGAGTGAAGAGTAAACCTCT
>NC_041381.1:130077672-130099881 GCF_002162155.2 Triticum dicoccoides | reverse complement strand
TGTCAGCTTCTCCTGAACCAGCTTCAGGCTCAGCTCGAGTTGAGTGTGCTTGTTTTCCAGCTCAGAGTAGCGAGCCACAAGATCACAAGAGTTCTGCGAAGAACCAATCGACTAAATGTCAAATATAATTCACTTCCGAGTGAAAAAGGAAAAAACACACGTTTCTAAGACTACAGCCGAATACAAGCATTCGACCGTAGTCTCGGGGACTACACCCAGTGGGTGCACTCAGCGTGCCCCCACTAATCCTGTTGAAGACAAAGTCGACCAGTCGACCTCAAAAAAAAAGTGAGATGTATTCTTTAAGACTGTGATCAACTGCAAGCAGTCGACCACAGTCTCGGGGACTACACCCAGTGGGTGCACTCAGCGTGCCCCCACCGGTTTGTAAAATCCAGTCGACATAGTCGACTGACAGAAAGATTGACATCATAAAGCCTAAGGCCGACTACCAGCAGTCGACCTTAGCCTTGGGGACTACACCCAGCGGGTGCACTCAGCGTGCCCCCGCTAACACGGAGTTTAATCGACACACCCAGTGGGTGACTACTATAAATTCCGGAAAGGAAAAGTTTTTGGTAGCATATCCAACAGATCAAATGGTGGTCGACTGACCTGAACATTGCTTTGGAGGGCAGAACTGACGTCATAAGCTGCCTGGCTCGCATCCCGGATGGTCTTCAACTGCTCCATCATGATTCCCGCCTGGCGTATCGCTTCCTTCGCCACGCCAGCTTGGTCCTCTGGGACGTGGTGCGTCGTGAAGAGGGAAGGCTGCTGAGCACTCGTCAATGGATCTGCGAAGGACACCGTATGTCGAGTGGTGTTTTCTTCCTCCGCAATCAGAATCTCAGGCGTCGTCACATCCTGGGGCACCTTGCTGGCAGACGCTTTCCTGCTCTTTCTGCGCTTCAGCGGTTCCTCATCCTCATCATCATCAGGGAGATTGATAACAGCGGTGGGTGGAGCTACAGAGAAGAATCAAGATCAGAGATCGCGAGTCAGTCGACTAAGAACGGCGTTAAGAATACAGTACCTGGTTTCGAAGTTGCTGCGTCCTCCATCTCGTGGTCATCAGCCCGGGATGAGGTTTCAGAAGTAGCAGCACTGCAACTCCAAAGGATCAGTCGACTAACTTCAGCGTCGACCAGAGACAAAGTTCACACAAAATAAGAAGACTTAAGCAGCATGATTACCCTGATATGGTGGGGATGGACACCTTCATCTTCGGCAGGAGCTTGATCGGCTTCGACGAGGCCGCCCTGGGCTGCTTCGGCGCCTTTTCAGTCGGCACCGGAGAAGTGGTCCGAGGGCGCTTGGTCGACTGAACAACGGTCGCAACCCCCTTGCCACGTTCAGTCGAAGGGTCGTGGACGAGCTTCGACCGCCTTTCTGAGCGCGGTGGTACGACCTCCTCCTCCTCTTCTTCCTCGTCCTCAACGTCATCTTCATCACCGTCATCATCATCATCGTCGTCATCATCCTCTGCAACGTCCGAGTCCCATCCCTCCTCTTCCTGGCTCTCGCCCCCACTCGCCTCGCCCTCCTCAGTCGGAGCTTGTGCCCCATTGGGCATCGAGTACAGTTCGGTGAGAGCCTAGCAGATATCAAGACAAGGATTAGTCGACCAGTCGACAGGATAAACAGAAATGAATGCGACAAGAACACAGTGGAGAGCAGAGCAAATGTACCTTGTTTGGATCGCTGTTGTGGTCGAGTGGGGGAATCCTTCTGGCTCCGCGTGGGTTATCCTTGTTTCCGGTAACGGCTACCATCCATCTTTCCAGAGTGACATCGTCGACTGCTTCTGGATGGACTCGAGTCTCGTCTTCAGTCCCACAGTACAACCACATGCAGTGGCTCCGGAACTGAAGGGGCTGGATGCGACGCCTGAGGAAGACCTCCAGGAGGTCCATGCCCGTCACTCCCTCCCGAACCAACTGCACCACGCGCTCCATCAACATCTTCACGTCAGCTTTCTCCTCCGGAATCAACTTCAGAGAGGATGGCTTGTTCACTCGGTCCATGGTAAACTGTGGGAGTCCACTCGACTGCCCCGGCGTCGACTGGTCCTGGCAGTAGAACCAGGTCGACTGCCAGCCTCTGACTGACTCGGGAAAGGTCATGGGCGGGAAGGTGCTCTTATTCCTCACCTGGATGCCCAGACCCCCACACATTTGGACGACTCGGGTCGTTTCATCGCCTGGGCTCGCCTTCTTCACGGTCTGAGAGCGACACGTGAATATGTGCTTGAACAAACCCCAGTGCAGTCGACAGCCCAGGAAACCCTCACACATGGACACGAACGCGGCAAGATAGGCAATCGAATTTGGGGTAAAGTGGTGGAGCTGCGCTCCGAAGAAGTTCAAGAAGCCACAGAAGAAAATACTCGGCGGCAAAGAAAATCCACGATCAACATGGGTGGCCAAGAGTACACACTCACCCTCTTCTGGCTGGGGCTGCCACTCCTTCCCCGGAAGCCTCGCAGCTCCATGAGGGATCAAGCCCTCGTTGGCCATGTCGAGGAGGTCTTTCTCTGTGATGGTCGACTGGATCCAGTCTCCTTGGACCCAGCCCTTCGGCAGGCGGGATCTGGACGAGGACCCGCCGCGGCTGGTAGATCTCCCCTTCGCCTTCTCCGACGCCGACGCCTTCTTCGCACGTTCCAGCGCCGCCGTCTTCTCCTTGGCCATGATTGCCGGCGATATGCGCGTGGGAAAGTTGTGCGGGAGCGAGAGCGAGCGCGCTGGACGGGGACGAAGGGAGCAGAGAGAGAGAGAGAATGCTGAGGCACAGTACAGAAATCCTCGCCGGGCGCATTTATAAGGTCCCTTCCGAGTGGATGACAGGTGGGCCCGGTCGATCTAATCATATCCGGGAGCAGTTATGCAGACGGGATACGTGGCGAAGAAAACGGCGCGGAGATCGAGGCGTCTATGTCCCGTCCCATCCGAACGCCGCGGTCCGCTCCGTTTCACGCGCGTCCCCAAATTTCGCATCCCGCGGAATCCGCGAACAGCAGATCAGTCTGTCAGACACGGGGTTTCCTGCGATCCGTCGCTCGGAGATCGTCGAAGCCCGAAAGATCACTCGACGAAAGAAGAGAATGGATCGAGTCGACTGAAGACAAGTTGCTCACTGTCAACGAAGAGATTCTTTGGTCCAGAACAATGCACGACCAGAGCGCAAAGGTTAATCGGAAACGACATCAACTCCTTCCTCACTCGAAGCCTCGATCCATTCGGGGGCTAATGATGGGGTCATGTACCTAGGGTAGGGTCACGAACCTGATCTAAGTACC
Source organism: Triticum dicoccoides (assembly GCF_002162155.2). Taxonomy (NCBI): domain Eukaryota; kingdom Viridiplantae; phylum Streptophyta; class Magnoliopsida; order Poales; family Poaceae; genus Triticum; species Triticum dicoccoides. Next base: position 130,096,580 of record NC_041381.1, on the reverse strand, counting down.
TTACCCAAGGACACCCTTAGAAGAGGTCGCCTTCCAGTCGACCAACGAGGGACTCACTCGACTGACTTGAAGGACTCGACCACGAAGACTCACTCGACCACCAGGAGGTCAAGAGGCACTCCGCACTGCAACGGCCTGTAATTAAGTAGGCTTTATGATAGTAAAGACACTTTATGTGGGGCGTTACCAGTAACGCCCCAGACTTAACTCACCTTAAACCTTCTCCTACGTGGGCTGGCTGGGGTCCTGGCGCACTCTATATAAGCCACCCCCTCCACAGGCAGAAGGGTTCGGCACCTTGTAACTCATATACTCATAATCCACTCGACCGCCTCCGGGCTCCGAGACGTAGGGCTATTACTTCTTCCGAGAAGGGCCTGAACTCGTACATCCCTTGTGTTTACAACCTCTCCATAGCTAGGACCTTGCCTCTCCATACCTACCCCCCACTCTACTGTCAGGCTTAGAACCACGACAATTGCCGACCGGCTTAACTGTCGGCTGGGTTCTTTCCCCACGACCTATCTGGGGATCCCCATTAGTGACACGCGCCTCACCGTGGCGGACCTCCGCCCCACGGTGACCCGTATGCAACATCGCGTAGAGCCCTGGAAAGGGCGTTGGCTGTCGAAGGCGGCGCGCGTGATCCTTATCAACTCCTCGCTAGCTAGCCTCCTGTGGTTCCTCATGAGCTTCTATAGCCTTCATGAAACGCTCCATCAGGAGGTCGTCAAATACCAGTCCAGATTCTTCTGGGCTGGGGAGGAGGGCAAGCAGAAATACCACATGGTCAGCTGGCCAGATATCTGCAAACCCAAGGACCAGGGCGGTCTTGGGATTCTGTCCTCTCGGCGCATGAACATCGCCCTCTTGACCCGCTGGCTCTGGCGCATTGCCAATGGGGATGAAGGCCTCTGGCTCACTATCATCCAGAACAAGTACCTGCGTGGACAGCCACTCGCGTTCTGCCAACGCTCTGGCGGTTCCCAGTTCTGGCAGGCCGTCGTCCAGCTGCTGCCGGTCTTGCGTATAGGCACATCCATCTCGGTGGGCACTGGAGCCTCGACCTTGTTCTGGCTGGATAGATGGCTCGGAGATGCCCCTCTAGCCGCCCGGTTCCCCATCCTATTCGACATTGTAGTTGACCCTCGGGTCTCAGTCGAGGCGGCCCTTATTGACTTAGGGCGCCTCGCATTCCGCCGCCCTTTTGGCCCCGCTGAGGTGGCTGCCTGGGATGTCCTCCTCCAGGACATCGCCCTCTTACCTATGGACGTGGCCGACTCTCCAGACGCCATCTCCTGGCGCCTAGATCCCTCCGGCTGCTTCTCCACTAAATCCCTCTACGCGGCTATTGCCCCCTCGTCAGCCCCGGAGCCCTTCGGTCTGATCTGGGACATCCACCTCCCCCTAAAGATTCGGATCTTTCTTTGGCAATGGATCCGCGGCCGCCTCCCGACCGGCGTTGAGGTTCTTAAGTGCCATGGTCCTGGCGATGGAATGTGCCCCCTGTGTGGCACAGTAGAGGACGCTAATCACATCTTCTTCTCTTGCTACACGGCACAGTTCCTTTGGTCTTGTTTCCGCGAAACGGTTGGGGGGCAGGGGTGCAACACCAACTTCCCTGACTTGCTTGCGGAAATTCAAGCCTCCCCCCCCCCCTCGCTACAGACATATTAGATGGCTGTGCGTCGGGGTTCTCGCCTGGACGCTGTGGACGGTTCGCAATAAGCTTGTCATTCAGAAGGTGCCCCTTCGGCGTGCTACTGACTCCATCTTTAAAATGTGTGGTTACTTGCAGCTCTGGCGGCCGCTTAGCCGCCCTCAGGACCGGGACGCCATCAACAGACTCCTCACTGACCTCCGTTCGTTGGCCTTCCGCCTGGCGCCTCCGCTCCCGCCGCCACCCCCGGAGCCCGACTAGAGAATGTTTCCCTCCTGGCGCGTGTGCCTTTTTGTGTGTGTGTGTTGGGCTTGTTGAGCTGTGCCCTCAGCCGTAACCCTTGGTGCTTGCTTTTGTTTGGACTCTGTGTGCGTGTGGACTTTGTGTGTGTGGACCTGTTGGATGTTGGCTTTGGCATTGGCTTTATATATAAAGCGGGGCGTGAGCCTTTTTCGGTAATCAAGGTCAATATGCATCTAGCAACGAGAATCACAAGGCACAATTCATAGGTGCACAAAATCTACAGTACCATCTGCTCCACACTGGTTTCAGCATTCAGAAAATTATGACTGCTGTTTTAATCAATCCCGACTTATAACAAGCAGGCGTGAATTAAAATCAAGTTCACGTCAAAGTAAATACCTCTGGAATGTCCGCACGGATAACAGAGATGAACTTTGAGAAGCGCAGACGATGCAGGACATTATCGAAGATGGCCAGGTAGAGCGTCACCATCCTATTGCCTACAATCACAGAAAAATGGAGTCACGGACTAGGAGGGCATCAAATCAAATAATATAGTTAAGGGATTTGCATATGGGCTTGCCTCTGGTCGATGAGAAGGCCTGAACGCAATTGTGCTGGATGAGGACAAGGAGAGAGTTCTTCACTTGGCCCGGCGGGAGCTTGAGACGACGGACAATCTCCGGCAGCTGCAGCGCTCCGTGACGGAGGAGGCAGTCGCACACTTTCTGCGAGAGGGATCGGGCGGCGTGAGTTAGGGCATCACGGATGAGCTGACACACTAGGGTAGGAGGTGGACAGAGATTTTACAGCTACGAGGGGGCCGAAGTGGTCGGATATGAGGCCCATGGCGAGGAGGATGCCGTGCTGCGGCACCATGGCCTCCGGTGGAACCTGAGCAAAAAATGTATGAATAAACAAGAAATCAACCATTCCTCTTGTGCGCACACTAGCACAATCTGAGCAAAAATACAGAAAGGCTTGCAGCATGGCGTGACACGAAAGGTGGAACCTGAAGATCAATCAGCTAACATGCAAAAGGAGAAACAATCACTTGAAACAATAATATTTAGACTGTTAAGATCAACAACAGTGTAACAGTAGCACTACATTCCCAATCATAAACAAGATTTGGGACATCTATCATGTGCCAACAATACCACTATAGTACTAATGGGTTAACCAATTTCGGTCAGTATAACCAGGAAAAAGCTCTTGCCCTCTCAAATTGCATGTTACTGCTACTAAGCTTTGATTTCATGTGTAGACGGCGCAGATAAAACAACTTAATCTTTTCCTTCTCATATATCATCAGTCATTGCATGTTTTCACTGCTAAGATTTTTAAACCAAAACATTTGCTCATCTGAGAAATATAGAAACTAGAACTTGTAAACATTTGTTCCTACAAGCATTATCACAAATACCTATCGAGCAAAATCCTTGCACATGTAAACTTTTTTTTTTGCGGGGTATGTAAACTTGAACATGCACCGGGAAAAAAATCATGCAGCAAGTAGGAGTACTCATCAAGAAACAGTCATCATTATATTCTCACAATGCAATCTACCGCAAGTACTCATCGAGTACAAAAAGGCAGGAAAGAAATTGAACAAACAGAGGATGCAAGAGGAAGGAGGGAAGAGGGAGGACGAAGGAGTGGTGGCTACCTGCCTATGGAGTATGGACTGGTCGCCGGCGTAGCTCCGGGCGGAAGCGGCTACTCGACGGTGGGTGGCGCTGATGGGTTCCTGTACCGGCGGCGGGGCAGCAGAGGCTTCGGCCGGCGGCGGGGCAGGAACTGTCGCGCTCGGGAAGGAGGCCTCTCTGGTCGTTCGCTCGGTTGAGGGAATAGTGTTGCGATTAATTAAGAAACAAAATAAAACCGCTCTCAGATCACGCACGGCGCTCTCAGCCGTCAGATCTCACGCACGTACACATACGTTCCGGATCGATCGCCCGAACCGCCTTCAGTCTGTTATATTGGAGACAGCAGCAGCTCGGCACCGCCATTACTATTGGAGACTGGCCCGTCGCCTTTCTCCAGCTCCGTCTTCCGCCATGGGCCATGGCCGCCTTGAAATTTTGCCTCCGCACAAGTTACTAGTTGCTGCATACAAACTTTGGGAACAGGATGCCGAAGAAGACGAGGTACTACAGCCATTGAGCCTCCCATCTGTGCAACGACGAGCTTCCCCTGCCGTCTCCATCACGTTGTGTAGCCAGCTCGCTGCTGTCGCCGTGGGGCTCGCTGCCGTCGCCCCGACCTTCTCGTCTCCGGCCTCTCATGAGGTGCTTTAATTTCTTTCTAGTACCAGGCACAACACAAGCAGACTTATGTTCGTCAGGTCACTTTTCCAATCCCACTCAGTAACCAGCAAAATTGGATCCTTAACTGCGGAGCAGACACAGGCATACAGTCTGACAGATAGACCAATAAAATGCACGAAAACAAGCTTGCTCTTTCATTCTGCACACAAGAATCACGAGCCAAACATAAATATCTTTAAGCAACCCCAGCCTTCTACCCTACTCCACTCCACACTACTCTACTTGGAGAAGATGCCCCATCTTCTTGCTTTGCTCTTCTCAATAGCCTGCAAAAAAAAAACACACACACATCTTCATTTCATTTCATCACATGCCTCAAAGCAAAAAAGAAAATGTGAATTTATTGTTCCTACTGCATATCATGCGATCCTACGGAAACACATGGCATTGCTAACTTCAAGTGCATAGCAGGCACGAATCAAAGCCAGTTCAAGTGACAAACTGTCAGACAATTAACTCGTACCTGCATCCTGAACACCCTCAGTATTAGAACAATAGTATCCCGTGATCTGCAAAATCCAAAGAACCAACACTTACTACCTATGCCTCCATACAATTCGTACGTGTAAGGTCATCATTCTAAGATATATAAAAACCACAAACACACAAATAACAATGGCAACAAACTAACAACCGTTATTCTTTCAATAGCATCCAACAATAAGGTTTCATGATTACACATACAACTGCTAATGTAACTCAATGGACCACTACACAAATGCAAAATAACATTTGAAACAAATAGCTAGTTTCAAACTCACGGGGAATTTTCAGCAGGCTTGACATTATACTGCGTGCCCTTAGCTGACTGAATTGAAAACTCAGTAGGATGCGCCCATGGGATACTGATCTGTAAACATAGCACAAGATTAGTTGACACCTGTAACTTACTACTACGTAGTGAACCGGCTGATACAATTTAAAGTTCTGTTCAGCACTCCAGAGTGCCAAAGTACGAAAATGCATAAAGTGAAACTAACGATTACTATCCCTGCTCAGAAAAATAGTGCTACGATTTACTCGCCTTCCTGCAAATTTGACATGTTATTTTTATTCAATTTACGAAATCTATTAAATTATACCATTATGAAAGTACTTTTTGGCCGGAGTGATCCTCTTCTAAAAAAAATGTGCTAACATAAATTTCACGCGGCCAATATTAATGCAATGTTATTTACAAAGATTAATGTTACATAAAAAAGATTTTATCACAGAAGTTATGCTTTATTGTGATTGAGCGGAGTATAATCAGAAACAAGAGACAATTATTTATTGGAAATAACTATTACTATCCCTGGTTACAAAAGTGACATGTTTTACTATTGTTCTCCTGCAAATTGTTGTCATTGTTAGTAAATTAGTAAAACCTACTAAAAACATAAATGCCATGCATCCAATCTAAATACTCAGTTATGTAAAAACATAATGATATTTTATAAATGTTTTGTAGCAGAAACAACATTTTTTTTGTGACTGGATGGATTATAAGATGAACAGATTAAATTCAAGGACAGTGATTTTGGGGAACCATACATCCGTGGATTGCTGGAATCTCTCTGTAATGACAACACCGCGTTGTCCGTTACACTTAATGCTGTAACCTTCCCTCTTTATTGACAATACAGCAGGTTCCCACATATCTAGAAATCTAACCTGAAACTTTAATGTTTCAATTGTTTATGGTTATATAATATAAAAAACAATTTGTACCAAGAACTACTAGGCCTTGACAGGCCACTAGAGGAAGACAGAGGATATACGTACAGGTAGCAGGACTTCATAAGACACATGCCCAATGGAAAGGATTCTTTTGATAAGCTCCTTCATTTCAGGATCTGCACAGATAATGATTGTATACTTAGCATTCAGCAACATGGTTCAATATTTACTACGTTGTACTTAAAAAAAAAGCCATAATGAAACTACACTATTCACCGCAAGTAATTCTCATTTGTTCATTGGCATAAATCTTCAGGACATCTCCCTGCAAAGCAAAAGAAAACATTTCTTCAAATAAAGTTAAATATTATGAAGGTCATAGTAAACGTTACTATGATCAACCACTTTACAGAAGAAAACAAACTATGTCTGGGCGCTGCTCTTTGTGAGCTTTTTTGTTATTCGAGACTTGGAGACTTTGTTGAACATTTTGCTTATTAATAAGATGGCCGCATGCATCACTTTGATGCAGAGGCCGGGGGATAACCTCCTTTTCGAAAAAACTAATTTGCTAATCGATATAAAGATAAGTCCTAACCAAAAGCTAAGTATATATTATAGGGAAAATTATTTTTTTCGTCCTTAAACTTTTTTGAAAATATAGAAATGGTCCCTCAATTCCAAAACCAGCAAACCTTAGTCTCTCATCTTTTAAAACCAAATAAGTTTAGTACCTTTGGGTAGTTTTCTGCCGACATGGACACAGTTTTGACTACAACCAGACACAAAATGCATGACACAGGTTCGAACTTGAGACCTCGTGTGCTAACCACTTCACCGAACATGTGTTGCTTTTGATTAGGAGGTAGACATTCCTTTATAGTATATACATAGATATTAAACATGTTCATAACAGCAAAAAACCACCCAAAACGGTAAATGAGGGACTAAACTTATTCGGTTTTAAAAGTTGAGGGACTAAAGTTTGCTGGTTTTGGAGTCGAGGAATCATCTGTATACTTTAAAAAGAGTTTTTTTTTTGAAAATGAGGACGCCCTCGACCTCTACATCCGGGTGATGCATGCAGCCATTTTATTAATTATTCACAAAGACCTTACAAAGTAATACATCAGTAAGTCTGAAGTCACCATCTTGGTAACATCTGTCGCTACTCCTATCCACTTGATGAAGGGGTGTCGAATGTCCAAGCCGAATACCAAATAGACATTGCATCAAAGCCTAACATCTAAAGCCGGAGGCCCCAACCAACCCTATTGCCGGGTCTGGGGTACACATCGGTCTAACGCACTCTCAGAGGCCATCGCCGCCATCTTCCACCGATCCATCTTCAAAGCAAGTATTGATGCATCGACCTTGCCAGGCCTGCCATCGACGCTACCACGGCGCCAGACAACACCACCTTGCTATGCGCGTCCATCATACATCCGTCGCCGAGACCCTGCTGCACCACGCTTCTGAGACTCCACATCATCGATGCGTGACATAAACGCCGCTCCACCGTTAAATCCGTCCACTAATCCCTCGAGCCAATGCACACCTCCAAAGAATGACGCCCCCAAGGAGGGAACAACACAAGAGCGCCGCCATCATTCGATCAACTGGTCAAGGGTTTCCCCTGGAGGTAGCGAGAGGAGTTGGGAGCTTCACCTCGATGATGCCTTCATGATTCATGAAGGAAACGGCGCCAAGGGCGTCACCATCACCGGCTTCGGCCACCAGCCAAAGACCAGGTTTTCACCCGGATTCATCCCAAGAACATTCAACCGACAACATATGCATATGCAAAACCACCTTCAAAGCCCCGGAGCTGGCCATCCAAATCCGGCGATCATCCACAACCGCACTACCACCAGGGTGTATCCTGACGCTCCGGCCACTACCGAAGGGCGACACCGCTGGAGCATGGAGGGAGGGTTGCCACCCCACCGCGCCATGCCGAAAGAGCCGTTAGGATAAATCTCAAGCACACTCTTCACCGTCTGTGAACCCAACGGGATCCGGGTCGAATCCGCCGGACCACTGGAGCAGCTCCGCCTTGGACATGGGTACGTCCATGCTATTCAGCCGAGGACGGTCTGGGCCTCACACCGGCCGCCGCCCCGGCATCCCCTGCCAACCCACGTCGCCGCAGCCCGCGCTGCCCGACGAGCCAAACCGGCCTTAGGCGCCGCAGCCCCACAAGCCGCCGTCTGCACCTGGCCGAGCACACACCTCAAGAGGTCTGCCCGCAGCCATCCACGTGTCCGCACCAGCCACCACCGTCGCCGGAGTTCTAGCCGGAGCCGCGCCACGGCACCATGGACAGCGCCGCGCCTCCGCGTGTAGTTGCCGCCCCGCATTAGCAGCCCCATGAGGAAGGGAGAGAGTGGCCCCGCCGCAGCCTATGCCAGCCAAGCTTTGCCCGTCGGCGCGAGCTGGCGGCGGTGAGGAGGAGGAGTAGGTGAGGGAGGGCTGGCGGCGGCGGCCCTAGGCTCGTCCTCCCGCTCGCGGAAGCGGGGCAGGGCGAGATGCGAGATGCGTACTAAAAAGAGTTAAGGACGAAAAATATACTTTTTCGTATATGACTCTTAATCTATAGAATCCTCTCTGTGAATAAAACAAGACTGAGCCATCGATTCCATTGCACGGAAGTAAAAAAGAACACATAATTCCAGTTAAGAATGATCGGGCGAGAGGATTCACCTTTCTTTTTCGGTCATCTAGTGGCTGGACCTCAATGGCTAGTAGAGTGTCCACGTCGTCAGCGGTAACTACATATGTGGGCTGCCGTGCACCTGCATCAGGAAGGAGAATGTTAATCTGAATTTTTCTACGGTACACAAATATAAAATAAATGTCTCAAAGAAAACCAATATAAAATAAAAGCCTCCTAGCATCTGATGGAAATATATACTCCCTCCGTTCCAAATTACTCGTCGTGGTTTTAGTTCAATGAACTAAAACCACGACGAGTAATTTGGAACGGAGGGAGTACCTTCTATGAACTTCACGGATCCATCTTCGAAATGGCGTACCCACTGTATGCACAATTTATTTTCATTTGTGAAACATGAGAATTGTACAGAACTCAGAACAAGTCCACAAAGACAGGAAAATGATAGAATGTCAGAGTATGTTATAAAAGCGCACCTCGAAATTACAACCTCTGGTTCCGTTGATGGAAAACCCACTCGCTTGAAGTTCTCTTCCAGGGAAAGCTTCACCTGTGATTCTTAGTCCTTTTATGCCTGGCAGGGGATCATCCTCTGCAGCTGCATATTCATTCTCAACTCCCTCTGTATTTTCTAATACATCACTCCTAACAGGTTCCATGAGTGTTGGGTCTTGATCAGGTATAGCACGATAATCACGCTCAGTTTCTTGCGCTACAATATCCTCGGTAATATGGTTGCTGCAGAAAGAAGAAACCAGACCTGGTAAGACAACCAACATGCATTGTCTATTTCTATAATATAGGTTTTTTGAATAAGAAGAACATTCTATTAAGAGGTCTCATACACAAATTTAACTGCATACAGAAAACACCAAAGATTGAATAGAATACCACGCCTTACCTTGTTGGTGCATTGTGAACCATGCCCAAACTGGTGTTTCAAAGACATAAAGTTCACCATTATTTGTAAAATAGGTGGGCTTAAGCAATAATTTCAGATATAAATGATTCCTAGATACTATGCTATTTTAAAGAGTGAAGGACAAAGCAGTGTAGAGTCGTGCAGAGGCAACCATATATTGGGTTCTCGTTAGCATAAATATCATGGCAATTTGCCTCTGGATTCAAAATTTAACTAGCATAAATATAGTATTAAATAATTAATAAGGATTCATGTAACTACTATCTCTGTAAACTAATATAAGACAGGGAGTACTTAACTAGACAAATATCACGAAAATGGATGAATATGCATCACTGTTGTAAAAATGAAGGGAAAGGCTGGGCGCACTCATGCCAACTGTCTTAGTTACCTTGTCCATCGGTGACCCTCATCATTTTTCAGCTCTTTGATCACAGTTTCAGTCTCGTTCAGTTTATGTATGATATCTACTATAGTAGGCCTTTTGTGCCTATCGCTCTCCATGCAGGTCAATGCTATTTCAATGCATATGTTCACTTGCTTGCAATACGCTTCTAAAGGTTGGGAAGCATGCCATGTTTCCTGCAATCTTTTCCTCCAGTTTACATGTACCTATGAAATCGAAGCATACAGCTAGGATGATAGATCCTCCATTTGAGATTGCAAGGCTTGTTTTTTCTAGTCGTTGATGAACAAAATAATACTAAAAATAGCTCCAATACCCCTTTTTTAACGAAATGCAGCAGTGCTGCTTTCAAAAATATTAGGTAAGGAGTACTAGAGTAATTTGCATGCATAGATAATACTACCTCCATTCTGTTTTTGATGTCATTTTAGAATGCGTGTGGTCAGTCATGTATAACTTTGACCCTTAATCTGCACGCACAAATTTCGAGTGGGAAAATGCGGTTACTAGATTAGCCACAAAGCTACTCTCATGCCATTGCGTACATAGGAATTTTTACTGACATGTAGTGAGACATAGTAATGATCAAAAATTGTATATCGAAGACTGACCGGCCTCGCGTTGGGGTGAGGTAGGAGGCCTCACCTCGAGCAGGATCTCTCGGGAGGAGGTTATAGCGTTTGGAGGGATTCCGGATCCGATTTCTGAGGGATGGCGGTTGAGCGGCCGTCTCCAGAATCAGCCTGAGGTGGACGGCATTCAGCAGCGGTGCGCCATGAGGGCGGCCAAGCATCATGACATTGAGGTCACTACTGGTATGTCAGCTAATACCTCTAATTCCATTTTGCATTTTTTTAATGATGAGATTGTTGATAATGCAAATCAATTAGGAGTTTCACTAGGTAGTAATGTTAGTGAAATTTCAAATTCGGTTAATGATCTCCTGGATTTAGAGGCTGAGCGGGCTTTAGAGATGATTCACAACTTAGCGGCGGTTAAGCCCATGAGTGATTCTGAGTTTGATGCTTTGGGGGTCAGGGTGCTCGATAATTTTTGTGCGGATCTTATTCCTCCCATACCTGAGTCGGAAGAGGATGATGATACTTCTGGGAATGTTGTGGTTAGACCTTCTGAGACTGGTTGTGAGGACCGGTTGCAGAGTCAGAATGTTACTAAACGCAAGTGGAAACAGAAGGTGTACCCGGTGTCCGCAGTGCGTAGAAGTGCTAGGATCCGTACGGCTAAAAAATTCCATGATGAATTATGAAAGAAATCTTTTGGAATAGAAGAGATCTAAAAGACTTGGCTAAAAGAAGGTTTCCTGCTGAGGCGTCTGTCGAGCATCGATTAGATTTTATCGCTTTATCGAAAATTGGTAGAGATAATTTTGTGCCACAATTTCTAAATACTTTGTCGGGAGGTATTGATTTTGACTGGCATTGTCTGCCACCGAGAGGGAGATCGGGTGGGATCTTACTCGGAGTTCGATGCGATTCGCTCGAGGTTCGAAGTGTGGTAATGGGAGATTTTGCAGTCAAGTTTCGGGTGCGGTCGAAGGCCGATGGGTTCAGTTGGGCTTTGGTCGTGGTATATGGTGCCGCACAGCCCGAACTTAAGTCTGAGTTCTTGGCTGATCTGGTTAGGATTTGCGGATCTGAGCAGCTTCCTATCCTGGTGGGGGTGATTTCAACATCATTAGAAGGCGTGAGGAGAAGAACAATGATAACTTTGACGGCAGATGGTCGTTCATGTTTAATACTATCATTGAAAGTTTGGATCTGAGAGAGATTGAGCTCTCGGGAAGAAAACTCACTTAGGCTAACGCGCTGCCAAACCCGACGTTTGAGAAGTTGGATCGAGTGTTGGCTAGCGTCGAATGGAAACAGAAGTTTCCCTTCGTAACAGTTCAGGCTCTTTCCCGTGGAATTTCTGACCACACGCCGTTATTTGTAGACTCTGGTGAGGCCACCCACTTGGGAAACAAAAACTCGTTCTCTTTCGAGCTTGCTTGGTTTGAACGAGACGACTTCTTTGATCTCGTAGCCAGAGAGTGGGCTAAGGATACAAGAGGGAAGACTGCGCTTGAGCGCTGGCAGAATAAGATCAGGCATTTGAGAAGTTTCCTACGTGGGTGGGCTAAGCATCTTAGCGGGATTTATAAGGTCGAAAAGGAACGGCTCCTTATCCTTATTCAGTCCTTAGATGTAAAAGCAGAAACCACAGTGCTGCCAGCCTCGGAGCTTCATGCCAAGCTTGACGCGGAGATGAGGCTGAAAGAACTTCTTCGAGAAGAGGAATTAAAGTGGGTGTTGCGGGCCAAGGTCCGACGAGTAGTCTAGGGGGATGCGAACACTCAATTCTTTCACATGATTGCTAATGGTAAACACAGAAAGAAGATGATCTTTCAGCTTGAACAAGATGAAGGAACAATTTTAGGACAGGAAAACCTAAAATTATACATTACCGAGTATTACAAGTAGCTGTTTGGACCTCCAGAGGATAACTGTGTGTCTCTGGATGAGTCTAGGATTGAGGATGTTCCTCAACTAATAGCAGTGGAGAATGATATTTTAGCGGCTCCTTTTACCGAGAAAGAATTGTTTGAGGCCATATCGCAAATGAAAAATAATAAGGCGCCAGGCCCGGATGGATTTCTGGCTGAGTTTTATAAGAAGTGCTGGCATATTATTAAGGGGGGTATGTTGCCTTTGTTCAATGATCTCTTCTCTGGGCAGCTTCAGCTTTTTCAGCTGAATTTTGGAACGATAACTCTTCTTCCTAATAAAACAGAGGCTATGAGAATTGAGCAATTCAGGCCCATCTGTCTTCTTAATGTTAGTTTCAAAATTTTCACCAAGGTCGGGACTAATAGGCTCACACTGATCGCGCATGCTGTGGTGCAGCCTACCCAAACTGCTTTCATGCCGGACAGGAACATCCTTGAAGGGGTTGTGGTCCTTCATGAAACGCTCCATGAGATTCACACGAAAAAGCTAAATGGAGTTGTTTTCAAAGTGGATTTCGAGAAAGCGTACGACAAAGTGAAATGGCCTTTCCTTCAACAGGCCTTACGCATGAAGGGTTTTGATGAAGCTTGGCGATGCCAGGTAGAATCTTTCACGCAAAAAGGGAGTGTTGGAATTAAAGTGAATGACGATATAGGTCATTATTTCCAGACACACAAGGGCCTGAGACAAGGTGATCCAATGTCTCCTATTCTGTTTAACATTGTGGTTGACATGTTGGCAATTCTGATAGGAAGGGCAAAGGAGGCCGGTCAGGTGGGTGGCTTGGTGCCTCATCTAGTTGATGATGGTGTGTCCATCCTACAGTACGCTGATGATACAATCATCTTTATGGAGCATGACTTGGCAAAAGCGAGAAATATGAAGCTGGTGTTATGCTTATTTGAACAATTGACCGAATTGAAGATTAACTTTCATAAAAGCGAGTTGTTCTGCTTTGGTAGAGCCAATGAGGAACAAGAGGCTTATAGGCAATTGTTTGGATGTGAATTGGGGGCTTTACCTTTTACGTACCTAGGTAATACCCATTCACCATCGTAAGCTAACAAACAGAGAATGAAAGTGCATCGAGGATCGGTTTGAGAAGAAACTGAGTTGCTGGAAGGGCAAACTCATGTCATATGGAGGTTGATTGATTCTTATTAATTCGGTGCTCACGAGTATGTCAATGTTTCTCTTATCTTTCTTTGAAGTCCCAGGTGGGGTTAGGAAAAGACTGGACTTCTATCGATCCCGATTCTTCTGGCAGAGTGATGAACTAAAGAGAAAGTACCGACTCGCCAAATGGGATATCATCTATCGACCAAAGGACCAGGGGGCCTTGGTATTGAGAATCTTGAAGTCAAGAACAGATGTCTTCTCAGTAAGTGGCTGTATAAGTTATCAGTTGAGACTAAGGCAACATGGCGCAGATTCTCCGTAGTAAGTATCTGCAGTCCAAGACTTTGTCCCAAGTGACAGTGAGACCAACTGACTCGCCATTTTGGAAGGTGCTTATGAGAGTCAAAGCTTTCTTCTTTAATAGAACAAAGTTTATTGTCGGTAATGGCAACACCACTCGCTTCTGGGAGGATACTTGGCTTGGTGAAACGCCGTTGGCGCTCCAGTATCCGTCCCTGTATCGTATTGTTCAACAACGTGATGCTCTTGTTGCAATGATTATGCAGTCCATTCCCCTTAATATTCAGTTTCGGAGGGTGCTTGTTGGCGACCGGTGGGAGGCATGGCTTCATTTAGTGAGTAGACTGATGGAGGTTCAGCTAGCTCATCAGCCCGATCAGTTGTGTTGGAAGCTTACTAGGTCTGGAGAATTCACAGTCTAGTCGATGTATATCGATGTCATTAACTCTAATGTTATTCCTAGTTCCAAACATGTTTGGAAAGTCAAAGTTCCTTTGAAGATTAAAGTGTTTATGTGGTATGTGCATAAACAAGTCATTTTAACAAAGGGTAATTTGGTTAAGCGCAACTGGATAGGATCTACTAGGTGTAGTTTTTGTGATCGGGACGAGACTATCAAACACCTCTTCTTTGATTGCCCGTTGGCGAGAGTTTTGTGACGCACCGTGCAAATTGCCTTTAACATTACTCCTCCGAATTCGGTCAGTATGTTATTTGGAACGTGGCTTGTTGGGATAGAGTCCGAAACAGCTAGACACATTCGTGTAGGAGTATGTGTGTTGTTATGGGCAATTTGGAACTGCATAAATGATTTGGCTTTTAACAGAACAACAACTATTCATTTTTTGCAGGTTTTATTCCGAGCTACTGCGTTGATGCGTATGTGGTCCTTACTCACTCCGACGGAGGCCAGGGAACGTTTGATTACTGGATCTGTCCGGTGGGAGATGGTAGCGCGGGATATCTTCAACCGGTTTGGATGACGGTCATGTAATAGGATAGGCGATTAGTTTACCTATCTTTGTTATGCCAGCCGGTTGTGGCTTTTGGGCCTTCTATTTTTGGCGTTGTGGCTCTTTGTGAGCTTGCCGTTTTTATTGTTTCCAGACTATAAGACCTTGTTGAACCTCTTTTTATCTATAAATGTGGCCGTATGCATCGTTCTGATGCAGAGGCCGGGGAGTCCCCCCTTTTCGGAAAAAAAGGATCGAAGTTGTAGAACACAAAGTTGGATGTTTACTAGGTGGATAAAGGAAACATCAAAGCTGGTGTTGTAATAGAAATTAGGAACAGGAAATATGTTGATTTTTATGAACAAAAAAAAAAGCTAATATGTAAGGCAAGAGTACTTTGCAATGCAAGACAATCATAATATTTGCAAAAATGGCAGTTGATCTATTTTATGAAGTGAAAATACCTACTTACTTGATTAATAAAGTCTTGGTAAGTCATTTCAGCCCTCCTGGTGGGGCCTCTAGGCCCCGTAATTATCTTTGTCACCACAACACCCAGACTGAATATGTCCAACTTCTTCGAGACTATGTGTTCAAATAAATATTCCGGCGGCAAGTATCCACTGAGCATGGAAAAATAAATATAATAGGTACAATGTATATAATCAGCATATTCTCCTTCACTGCTGAACAACTTATTTGCAGGAGAAATTTGATCACTCACATTGTTCCCGTAAGAATTTGAGTGATCACTGATTGTTCTCCATCGTAGAGCTTAGACAAGCCGAAATCTGCTAGTTTTGGCATCATATTCTCATCTAGCAGTATATTGTCAGGTTTCAAGTCCATATGGTAAATTGGTTCTTTGAATCCTTCATGAAGGTATTTTAATCCCTCACATGTCCCTTTGATAATTCCGTAACGTGTGTGCCAGTCAAGTCCATCACATTCCTCTGCAAATTTAAACAAAAGTTTCAATGAAATAGAAACATAAACAAACCTTATTTTCTTCACATGCTAAACACTCCATATAGCATACTCGAAGTGGAGAGGTCTTGTACCAGAAATATGCTTTTGAAGGCTTCCATTTCGCATATACTCAAAGCAGAGCACTCTGTTTGTTTCTTCAGCGTAAATGGTTTCTCCATTGTGCAGCATAGGTTTATGATGTGTTTCGTAGCAATAGCCAACTAACTGTACAATGTTGTGATGATCGAGCCTCATGAGGTTTTCAAACTCACGTTTGAATTGCTCATCGTCAGTTCCTTGCAGGTTATTACGGAGCAGCTTTACAGCAATCTCCTCTCCATTGGCATGCACCCCCTACTCATTTTAATAGAACAAATCCATTCATAAGTCCATATCATTTTCTCTATGAGAGGGCATAGCCCCAAAGTGCATATCATTTGAAAAGCACAAGGATATAAGTACCAGGTTATGCTTGGTTTTATGTCGCGTTTTGTTAGATAGTCTGTCGAAGGT
This sequence comes from Triticum dicoccoides, assembly GCF_002162155.2. Lineage (NCBI taxonomy): Eukaryota > Viridiplantae > Streptophyta > Magnoliopsida > Poales > Poaceae > Triticum > Triticum dicoccoides. The sequence goes on along the minus strand of NC_041381.1, from coordinate 130,080,325 downwards.
TGTCAATGGAATTAAGCAAGTAGATTGCTTAATGCACTACATTATTCTAGTCGAAATATCTCCTGCAAATTTTACTAACAGAACCAAGCATGCCATGTTACCTTGTATTCAGAGTCGAAAACCAAGCATGCCATGTTACCTTGTAAACCGTTCCATATGCGCCTTGACCAATTTTTCGCTCCTCCGAGAAATTATCCGTGATTTGTTGTAGTAGTCGGATAGTTAGACTTGCTGCATTTTGCAACTTGCTAGCCATGTTAATGTCTCTGCTGGGACAAATGAGGACACCTAAGAATGATCAAAATAGAGAACAGACTACCCCCATTCAGAAAGAGATGACGTTCGAGAAGAGTGCAGTCAAACTTCTATAACTTCGACTATTAATATATTCTTGTGAAAAAATACTATTAATATATAAATATTGCTTGCATTCATCACTTGGAAATAATATTATTAGACTTCCCATATCATTATTTTTGAAAAGAGATAACCCCAACCTCTACATCATACGATGCACACGGTCAGATTTCCCATATGTTAAATATTTAGTTGTAGGGGAGTGGCGATTTCTTCTAGAGAAGGCAATTTTTTTTTCCAAAACTGGCATCGTTTGATCTCAATCAAATGGCTGAGAGGGCGTTGGCCAGTTAGCATTACCAAATATTTATCATATATCATGAAAAAAATATTTACATATTGATGGAACAAATACAATCAGAAGCAATAACCGGATTATTATGATTAATATCAGGTCTGCAAGAAGGAATCTGTATGGGAGCAAGGCGGAGAGACATACACACACGCTTAAATAAATAAAATTAGGAGGGGCAAAAGCTAGATCGAAGCATATCATCTGTATATTAAATTAATTAATTCTCCGGGGAGAAAAAAGAGGAAGAAGAAGATGAGGTGTATTACGACATCTGAAATTCTGAATCATGCATGAAGCTAGCTAGTCAGAGGATTGAGCAATATCGATCGCAGTCAAAGAGAAAAACGTAGAAGCAACCTGGAGATGGAGTTGGAGCTGCTAGCGGTGGGGTGCAGGAGCCCTGCCTGCAGATCTCCATCGGAGCTAGGAGAAGCCACATCCATGGCCGTTGACGGGAGGACGACCGGGAGGGGAGAAATTAAGACGATGGCTGCAGTGGGCGGCTAATCAGTGGAGATGGAACAACCGCACTTTACTTTATGGAGAGATGGAAAAGTGGAGCGCAAAGTTCTCATTCTGGAGTAAAATGGAGACCTGTATCTGTATGGTCTCCCTTTCAACGTTCAGACTAAGGCGTCTGAAGATTAGTGGGCGCACGATGTGATCCCGCACAACATCATTGTGCAGTTTGGTAATTGTAAGTTAATTGGGTGACAATGTCTCGAATGGTTCGGTTGTGATAGCACTATCGGTGTTATGATCTTTCTTGGTGTAGACGATTTTGACGCGATCCGGTCTATATAATTGCAACACCCTTACGTGCGGTTTAACGAGTGCTAGATTAATAACTCCAATAAATTGTTAATGATCGAAAATGTTGTGTAGGATCATGGTTCAGCCGAACCTACGTTCGGTGCCACACATCAGAAGACAACATTTTTCGATATCTGTGCATGGCGGGTGTGCTAAACCTCGACGGGAAAGATCAATGGACATGATGAGAAGGATTCGCCTTAATAAACCTACCGGCCGCTACCATCAGTTGTGTCATGTGCATGCCTGGTCAAAATGTGGGGATTCACACATGCGCTTAGGGAGAAGGAATAGCATAATAAAAATGTAGAAAAGAACGAAAGCTCGCACAAGGATTCAGTCTTTTGTACCATCCATGATCCATTGTAAATAATTCTCTACAGATATATTGAAGACTAACTCTAACTACAACTCTACAAGAAACTGAAAATATCAACAAAAAAAAATACATGATTTATAACAAAAAAATATAAAATGTTTTGACAGATCTATTCGAATTCTAATCATTTAATAAAGAAAAATTATATCAGATCATGATTCGGGAGCTCAAGTAAAGATTCCGTGATGTATACTACCGTGGGGGTGTTTCGTAAAAAAGAAACTCCACGCATCTCTGACTAGTAATTCCGACTGTAAGAAACTCAAAACATATGAGCTTTAATACAGGATACAGAACAATGCATGTAGTTTATTTTTGATAGAAATATTTAAAAAAATTCACTTTTTACTTTAGCCCAAGAAGAACAATAGCGTTTAATACAGGACACAAACAAAGCATGTAGTTTATTTTTGATAGAAATATTTAAAAAAATCACTTTTTACTTTAGCCCAATTTTCTCTTTCAACACCTTTAACACATGCCATTTGCACCACCTATGACAGGTATGAGGCATTGTAGTTCGTAAAGCGTTTTGCATAGCTTTGCATTGATCTGTGGGTGTACAAAAGAAAAGTGATCAAACTATGGCGAACATATGATAGCATATATAGAACCTGATAAGCTACAACAATGTACAAGACAAATTTTATAGTCTGACCTGTCAATATAGTAGTAGGATGCTTCCTGTTCGTCAAGTCAATTAAATGAACAGTGCTACAATGGGCTCCTCATCCTGTAATATGTAGTAGTTTGGAAGATGAACAGTGACTCAGGTTAGAGTAGTCCCCCTCTCCCCTCCGGCCCTCCCC
>NC_041381.1:130076591-130077233 GCF_002162155.2 Triticum dicoccoides | reverse complement strand
GGCGGCGGCCAGGTCTGGGCTCGGCCAGATCTGGCGGTCCGACGGGCGCGGGCGATGCCCGACGCCTCGCCGGCGGGCGCGGGAGCTTCTGCTGCTGCGTGCAGCGCGGTGGTCGGGCTCGCGGCGGGAGCGCATGCTGGTGGTGCGTGTTGGCCGAGCTCCATTCGGGCCTCCCCTGTTCCGGCCCTTGGACGACGGCGAGCGGCGCGGGATGGCTCTCCGGTGAGTGCTCTCGGCTGCGGCTGAGGCCGGCTTTGTTGGGGAACGTAGTAATTTTAAAAAAATTCCTACGGGCACGCAAGATTGTGGTGATGCATAGCAACGAGAGGAGAGAGTGTCGTCCACGTACCCTCGTAGACCTTAAGCGGAAGCGTTATGACAACGCGGTTGATATAGTCATACGTCTTCACGATCCAAGTACCAAACGTACGACACCTCCGCGATTTGCACACGTTCAGCTCGGTGACGTCCCACGAACTCACGATCCAGTAGAGCTTCGAGAGAGAGTTCCGTCAGTACGACAGCGTGATGATGGTGTTGATGAAGCTACCGACGCAGGGCTTCGCCTAAGCACCACTACGATATGATCGAGGTGGATTATGGTGGGGGCACCACACACGGCTAAAGATCAATGATCAACTT
>NC_041381.1:130068719-130076061 GCF_002162155.2 Triticum dicoccoides | reverse complement strand
CCCCCGGTACTCCGGTATATGCCGAACTTGCCCGGAACACTTCCGAAGTCCAAACATAGTCATCCAATATATCGATCTTTATGTCTCGACCATTTCGAGACTCCTCGTCATGTCCATGATCATATCCAGGACTCCGAACTACCTTCTATACATCAAAACACATAAACTCATAATACCGATCGTCACCGAACATTAAGCGTGCGGACCCTACGGGTTCGAGAACTATGTAGACATGACCGAGACACGTCTCCGGTCAATAACCAATAGCGGAACCTGGATGCTCATATTGGCTCCTACATATTGTATGAAGATCTTTATCGGTCAAAACCGCATAACAACATACGTTGTTCCCTTTGTCATCGATATGTTACTTGCCCGAGATTCGATCGTCGGTATCTCAATACCTAGCTCAATCTCGTTACCGGCAAGTCTCTTTACTCATTTTATAGTGCATCATCCCGCAACTAACTTATTAGTCACATTGCTTGCAAGGCTTATAGTGGTGTGCATTACCGAGAGGGCCCAGAGATACCTCTCCGACAATCGGAGTGACAAATCCTAATCTCCATCTATGCCAACTCAACAAGTACCATCGGAAACACCTGTAGAGCACCTTTATAATCACCCAGTTACGTTGTGACGTTTGGTATCACACAAAGTGTTCCTCCGGTAATCGGGAGTTGCATAATCTCATAGTCATAGGAACATGTATAAGTCATGAAGAAAGCAATAGCGGTAAACTAAAACGATCAAGTGATAAGCTAACAGAATGGGTCAAGTCAATCACATCATTCTTCTAATGATGTGATCCCGTTTATCAAATGACAACTCATGTCTATGGTTATGAAACCTTAACCATCTTTGATCAACGAGCTAGTCAAGTAGAGGCATACTAGTGACATTTTAATGTCTATGTATTCACACATGTATTATGTTTCCGGTTAATACAATTCTAGCATGAATAATAAACATTTATCATGAAATAAGGAAATAAATAATAACTTTATTATTGCCTCTAGGGCATATTTCCTTCAGTCTCCCACTTGCACTAGAGTCAATAATCTAGATTACATAGTAATGATTCTAACACCCATAGAGTCTTGGTGCTGATCATGTTTTGCTTGTGAGAGAGACTTAGTCAATGGGTCTGCAACATTCAGATCCGTATGTATCTTGCTAATCTCTATGTCTCCCACCTGGACTTGGTCACGGATGGAATTGAAGCGTCTCTTGATGTGCTTGGTTCTCTTGTGAAATCTGGATTCCTTTGCCAAGGCAATTGCACCAGTATTGTCACAAAAGATTTTCATTGGACCCAATGCACTAGGTATGACACCTAGATCGGATATGAACTCCTTCATCCAGACTCCTTCATTTGCTGCTTCCGAAGCAGCTATGTACTCCGCTTCACACGTAGATCCTGCCACGACGCTTTGTTTAGAATTGCACCAATTGACAGCTCCACTGTTCAATATAAACACGTATCCGGTTTGTGATTTAGAATCGTTTGGATCAGTGTCAAAGCTTGCATCGACGTAACCATTTACGACGAGCTCTTTGTCACCTCCATAAACGAGAAACATATCCTTAGTCCTTTTCAGGTATTTCAGGATGTTCTTGACCGTTGTCCAGTGATCCACTCCTGGATTACTTTGGTACCTCCCTGCTAAACTAATAGAAAGGCACACATCAAGTCTGGTACACAGCATTGCATACATGATAGAGGCTATGGCTGAAGCATAGGGAACATTTTTCATTTTCTCTCTATCTTCTGCAGTGGTCGGGCATTGAGTCTGACTCAACTTCACACCTTGTAACACAGGCAAGAACCCTTTCTTTGCTTGATCCATTTTGAATTTTTTCAAAACTTTGTCAAGGTATGTGCTTTGTGAAAGTCCAATTAAGCGTCTTGATCTATCTCTATAGATCTTGATACCCAATATGTAAGCAGCTTCACCGAGGTCTTTCATTGAAAAACTTTTATTCAAGTATCCTTTTATGTTATCCAGAAATTCTATATCATTTCCAATCAACAATATGTCATCCACATATAGTATTAGAAATGCTACAGAGCTCCCACTCACTTTCTTGTCAATACAGGCTTCTCCAAAAGTCTATATAAAACCATATGCTTTGATCACACTATCAAAGTGTTTATTCTAACTCCGAGAGGCTTGCACCAGTCCATAAATGGATCTCTGGAGCTTGCACACTTTGTTAGCACCTTTCGGATCGACAAAACCTTCTGGTTGCATCATATACAACTCTTCTTCCAGAAATCCATTCAGGAATGCAGTTTTGACATTCATTTGCCAAATTTCATAATCATAAAATGCGGCAATTGTTAACATGATTCAAACAGACTTAACCATCGCTACGGGTGAGAAAGTCTCATCGTAGTCAACCCCTTGAACTTGTCGAAAACCTTTCGCGACAAGTCGAGCTTTGTAGACAGTAACATTACTGTCAACATCAGTCTTCTTCTTGAAGATTCATTTATTCTCGATGGCTTGCCGATCATCGGGCAAGTCAACCAAAGTCCACACTTTGTTCTCATACATGGATCCCATCTCAGATTTCATGGCCTCAAGCCATTTTGCGGAATCTAGGCTCATCATCGCTTGCTCATAGTTCGTAGGTTCGCCATGGTCAAGTAACATGACCTCCAGAATAGGATTACCGTACCACTCTGGTGCGGATCTTACTCCGGTTGACCTACGAGGTTCGGTAGTAACTTGATCTGAACTTTCATGATCGACATCATTAACTTCCTCACTAATCGGTGTAGGCGTCACAGGAACCGGTTTCTGTGATGAACTACTTTCCAATAAGGGGGCAGGTATAGTTACCTCATCAAGTTCTACTTTCCTCCCACTCACTTCTTTCGAGAGAAATGATACGTCTCCAATGTATCTACTTTTCCAAACACTTTTGCCCTTGTTTTGGACTCTAACTTGCATGATTTGAATGAAACTAACCCGGACTGACGTTGTTTTCAGCAGAACTGTCATGGTGTTGTTTATTGTGCAGAAAACAAAAGTTCTCGGAATGACCTGAAAATCCACGGAGATAACTTTTGGAAAATATAAAAAATACTGGAAAAATATGAAGGTCAGGGGGCCCACACCCTGTCCACGAGGGTGGGGGGCGTGCCCCCTCCCCCTGGGCGCGTCCCCCTGTCTCATGGCCCCCCTGAAGCTCCACCGACCTCAACTCCAACTCCTTATATTCCGTTTCACGGAGAGAGAAATCGGAGAGGAAGTTTCATCGCGTTTTATGATACGGAGCCACCACCAAGCCCTAATCTCTCTCGGGAGGGCTGATCTAGAGTCCGTTCGGGGCTCCGGAGAGGGGGATTCGTCGCCATCGTCATCATCAACCATCCTCCATCACCAATTTCATGATGCTCACCACCGTGCGTGAGTAATTCCATCGTAGGCTTGCTGGACGGTGATGGGTTGGATGAGATTTACCATGTGATCGAGCTAGTTTTGTTAGGGTTTGATCCCTAGTATCCACTATGTTCTGAGATTGATGTTGCTATAACTTTGCTATGCTTAATGCTTGTCACTAGGGCCCGAGTGCCATGATTTCAGATCTGAACCTATTATGTTTTCATGAATATATGTGAGTTCTTGATCCTATCTTGCAAGTCTATAGTCACCTATTATGTGTTATGATCCGACAACCCCGAAGTGACAATAATCGGGATACTTCTCGGTGATGACCATAATTTGAGGAGTTCATGTATTCACTAAGTGCTAATGCTTTGGTCCGGTTCTCTATTAAAAGGAGGCCTTAATATCCCTTAGTTTCCACTAGGACCCCGCTGCCACGGGAGGGTAGGACAAAAGATGGCATGCAAGTTCTTTTCCATAAGAACGTATGACTATATTTGGAATACATGCCTACATTACATTGATGAACTGGAGCTAGTTATGTGTCACCCTATGCTATAACTATTACATGAGGAATCGCATCCAACATAATTATCCATCACCGATACAATGCCTACGAGCTTTTCACATATTGTGCCTCGCTTATTTACTTTTCCGTTGCTATTGTTACAATCATTACAAAACTACTATCTTTACTTTTGCTACTGTTACCATTACTATCATACTACTTTGCTACTAAATACTTTGCTGCAGATACTAAGTTATCCAGGTGTGGTTGAATTGACAACTCAACTGCTAATACTTGAGAATATTCTTTGGCTCCCCTTGTGTCGAATCAATAAATTTGGGTTGAATACTCTACCCTCGAAAATTGTTGCGATCCCCTACACTTGTGGGTTATCAAGACTAACTCCTGGCGCCGTTGCCGGGGAATCATAGCTCTATTCTTTGAGTCACTTTTGATTTATATCTGATGATCACTATGAAGAACTTGAAAGACGCAAGAACTAAGATTTTCCCCTCAACTACAGGGGAGGTAAGGAATTGCCATCTAGCTCTGCACTAGATTCTCCTTATGTTATGAGTAAGCTTGCGATGCCTAAACTTGCTACTGCTATGAATTATGATATGTCGCATGTTATTGATGATGTTACTTCTGCTATGCATGATACTTATGATGAAACTACTTCTATGCTTGATACTACTGTGCCATTATGTGAATATCTTGATGAACAATTTGCTAGGGTTAGAGGGAATGAAATAACTGAAAACGAAATCATTGATGAAAGTGATGATGAAGGTTCTCCCCCTAATTATGAATTGCTTGTTGTTCCTAAGGGTTATGTTATGGATGAAGAAGCTGCTAGAGCTATTTTTGCTTGCAAAGATAGATATGATCTTAAGAAGTTATTAGCTAAATGGAAGCAACAATCTCTTAATGCTAGAATGAAACCTGACCCCGCTTTTGCTACTTCAGCTATCTGTGTTACTGATAAGGATTACGAATTCTCAATTGATCCTGAGATTATTACTTTGGTTGAATCTGATCCTTTTTATGGTCTTGAATCTGAAACTATTGTGGCACATCTTACCAAGTTAAATGATATAGCCACCCTGTTTACTAATTATGAGAAGTCTCGCTATTATTATATCCTTAAGATATTCCCGTTCTCATTAAAGGGTGATGCTAAAACTTGGTTTAATTCCCTTGATCCTGGTTGTGTGCGTAGTCCCCAGGATATGATTTATTACTTCTCTGCTAAATATTTGCCTGAACATAAGAAACAAGCTGCCTTGCGGGAAATATATAATTTTGTGCAAATCTAAGAAGAGAGTCTCCCACAAGCTTGGGGGAGGCTTCTCCGGTTACTTGATGCTTTGCCTGATCATCCTCTTAAGGAAAATGAAATACTTGATATCTTTTATAATGGACTAACTGATGCTTCCAAGGACCACTTGGATAGTTGTGCTAGTTGTGTTTTCAGGGAAAGAACAGTTGACCAAGCTGAATTGTTATTGAATAATATGTTGACTAATGAAAATAATTGGACCCTTCCTGAGCCAATTCCTGAGCCAATTCCTGAACCAATTGAGCCAACTCCTGAGCCTATTCCTAAACCTACTCCAAAGAAGAGAGGTGTTCTATTTCTCAGTCCTGAAGATATGCAAGAGGCAAAGAAATCAATGAAAGAAAAAGGTATTAAAGCCGAAGATGTTAAGAATTTACCTCATATTGAAGAAATACATGGTCTTAATATATCGCCTGTCGAAGAAACACATTGTCTTGATAACCCGACACAGGTAGTAAAGGTAAATTCTCTCTATAGATATGATAAGGTTGAAATTCCCTCTACTAAATTTCATAGCCAGTGCTTAGATGAATTTGATGACTTTATGGCTAGACAAGAAAGTTTTAGTGTTTATGTTGGTAGGTAATTAAAGAATAATGCTTTCGAGATAGGATGCTTGAGTGATTATATGGCTAGAGTTAAAGGTGAACTTAAACTCATTAGCAGATATGCTTCTACGGTTACCACTCAAGCCGAGCAAGTACTTAAAGCTCAAAGTGATTTGCTCGATGAACTAAATAATAAACATGACTTTGCTGTTAGAGTGGCTACTAGAACTGGTAGAATGACTCGGGAACCTTTGTATCCTGAAGGCCACCCTAAGAGAATTGTAGCGCCCCGGATACAACTTTCCATATTCGTAACTCCGACTCTTGCCTTTTCCGGAGATGTGATTTATTATTTCCTCCGTGGTTGGGTTTTTGTCTGTTGTTTTGCATTTTGTTCTTGTTATGCATCTCGTCTCATGTCTTCATCTGCACTTCATCTGCATTTCATCTGCATGTTTTTCAAAACTTGCATCCGTTCGGGTTCCGCCGGTTCTCTCCGTTGTCCGTTCTGAGCCCGACCACACTCGCACGCGCCCACGGCACCTCCGAAATATTATTTTATAAGTGGCATAAAAATGTTCTCGAAATGGGTTGCAACTTGTCATGCGGTCTTATTATAGTGTAGACAGACCGCCTGCCAAGTTTCGTCGCATTCGGAGTCCGTTTGACTGCCCAACCGTTATATTTATAACCGAGATATAGTCGGTTTAATCGTCGGATGTTTTCGGTCTCCGGAAACCCTGCCGGGCTGCTTTCCTCTTCTCTTCTCTCAGCCCAAGGCCTCATCTACACAGCCCTCCTGCAGCCCACCTAGTTCCTCTTTGCCCGGAGCCGCATGATCGCGATCGTACGCTTCGAATCGCTCCTAAATACCCCCTAACCCTAGCCATTTCTCTATATAAACACCCACATAGCTCATTTTGGGCATCCCTAGCCCCTAAACCTACCCTACCCTTCCTCCCACCTCTCAGCCGCCGCATCTTCCTCAAATTCCGCGCCGGCCCTCTTCCCCGCCGCCAAGTGGCGCGCCCCCACTGGCCTCCGCCGTCGCAGCCGGCGCCCCGGGCCAACCGAGAGGCGCCACGTCGCTCCAGCCCTGCTCCCCGCCGTCGCGGCCCGCGGAATCCAGGTGCGGCCCGCCCCAGGCCCGACCTGGGCCGCGCCCCGGCCTGCGCGCGCCGCCGCTCGCCTGTCCTGCACCCCCGTCCGCTCGCTCCTCTGCTTCGGCGCCGTCCCCGTCGCCAGCGCCTCTCCGTCGCCTACCGGCGCCTCCCTGCGCCCTCGCCTCCGCGCCAACGCCAGGCCAGGCCTCGCCGCCCCTCTCCTTCCCGTCCTTCTTCCTCCTCGCTCCCTCCCGATCTCTCTTCTCCTCGCAGAACCGCAGCCACCGCTTGCTGTCACCGTCGCCCTCGCCAAGTTCGTCGCCGACCTCCTCGCCCCTCCTCGGCCTCGTCCTCCGCCGGATCCGGGATCCCCGAGGCCGGATCTGCCCGTTCCCGACCTCGGGGGCCTCGCCGGACCACCCCCCCTGCCGTCCCCGTTGAGG
>NC_041381.1:130053139-130068261 GCF_002162155.2 Triticum dicoccoides | reverse complement strand
GTCCGCTCGCTCCTCTGCTTCGGCGCCGTCCCCGTCGCCAGCGCCTCTCCGTCGCCTACCGGCGCCTCCCTGCGCCCTCGCCTCCGCGCCAACGCCAGGCCAGGCCTCGCCGCCCCTCTCCTTCCCGTCCTTCTTCCTCCTCGCTCCCTCACGATCTCTCTTCTCCTCGCAGAACCGCAGCCACCGCTTGCTGTCACCGTCGCCCTCGCCAAGTTCGTCGCCGACCTCCTCGCCCCTCCTCGGCCTCGTCCTCCGCCGGATCCGGGATCCCCGAGGCCGGATCTGCCCGTTCCCGACCTCGGGGGCCTCGCCGGACCACCCCCCCTGCCGTCCCCGTTGAGGATCGCCGCCGCCGTCCCTGCACCTTGCCCGTGCGCAAGCAGGGCGACGATGACCTCACTCCCACGTGGGCCTCCGCAGCCGAAGCCTGCGCCAGGCCCAGCCGCAGCCCCAGCGCCCTAGCCCAGCAGCACCGCGGCCCAGCCCTCCTCCCTGGCCTGCCTCCAGCCTCCTCCGACCGGGCCACGGCCCATGGGTGAGCTCCCCACAGCTCCTCTCTGTTCAGCCCAGCATGCACCAGTTTCAGCCCATGTGTATTTTTTTCTGCGCTGCGAATTTGTCTAATAATCCAGGAGTTACCTGTTTTACAGAAAAGTCCCTAGTCTTCATGCATTTAATAACTCATCAACTGTGCATCGGATTAAAATAATTTATATATGTAAAATGATCAGAAAATTGTGTAGATTAATAATATGTCACTTTCATCCATGTTTAAAATGTTTAAAATGCTGGTTGTATTTATTTTGCATAATGCCATGTTAACATGCTTTATTTCAAAACTAAATAACCGTAGCTCCATTTTAAATAAACTTTATATGTAAATGGGGTGGAAAAATGACTAGTTTAACATGGTCCACTTTATTTTCCTGTTTAACAAACATAAAATTGTGTTTAGGGCAGAACAGTACCAAATCCATAATTTGCACATGGGGTTTTTCCGGAATTGTTGTTTGTTGTTTTCGGCCTCATTTAAACTTGCCTAGTTAGGTAGTTTTCTTATGCTTCACCTCTTGCCATGTTTAACAACATTTAATATTGTTTGGTAGCATAACCTAGATTAAACTAAATACTTGCATGTGGTGTTTCTTCAATATGCAACTCGTTGCATATTGATCTCCACTTAACTTGTAGTATTGTTTGTTGCACTTGCCATGCCATGCCTTATTAAACCGGACATGCATCATACTTGGTTGTGCATCGTGCCATGTCTATGTAATGGTTGTTTACCATGTTGTTTGTTTCTTTTCGGTGTTGCTTCTTAGTTCCGGTAATGTTGCGTTCGTGAGGATTTGTTCGACTACTCCCGTTCGTCTATCTTCTTCATGGACTCGTCCTTCTTCCTAGCGGGATTTCAGGCAAGATGACCGCTACCCTGGATGTCACTACTATCATTGCTATGCTAGTTGCTTCGTTCTATCGCTATGCTGCGTTACCTATCTTTTGCTCATCATGCCTCCCACATTGCCATGAACCTCTAACCTTTGACACCTTTCCTATGCAAACCATTGATTGGCTATGTTACCGCTTTGCTCAGCCCCTCTTATAGCGTTGTTAGTTGCAGGTGAAGTTGAAGATTGCTCCATGGTGGACATGATTTTGGTTGGGATATCACAATATCTCTTATATTATTAATTCATCTATATACTTGGTAAAGGGTGGAAGACTCGGCCTTTTGCCTGGTGTTTTGTTCCACTCTTGCCGCCCTAGTTTCCGTCATACCGGTGTTATGTTCCCGGATTTTGCGTTCCTTACGCGGTCGAGTGATTTATGGGACCCCCTTGACAGTTCGCTTTGAATAAAACTCCTCCAGCAAGGCCCAACATTGACTTTTACCATTTGCCTCACCAGCACCTACTTTTCCCTTGGGAGTCGCTCTCTCGAGGGTCATCTTTATTATAGCCCCCCCCCCCGGGTCAGTGCTTGTCTAAGTGTTGGTCCGAACTAGAGCCCTTTGCAGTGCCCCCTCAGGGAAACTTGAGGTCTGGTTTTAGTTGTACGGATTGCTCATCCGGTGTTGCCCTGAGAACGAGATATGTCCAGCTCCTATCGGGATTGTCGGCGCATCGGGCGGCTTTGCTGGTCTTGTTTTACCATTGTCGAAATGTCTTGTAAATCGGGATTCCGAGTCTGATCGGGTCTTCCTGGGAGAAGGTCTATTCCTTCGTTGATCACGAGAGCTTGTCATGGGCTAAATTGGGACACCCCTGCAGGGTATAATCTTTCAAAAGCCGTGCCTGCGGTTATAGGCAGATGGGAATTTGTTAATGTTCGGTTGTAGATAACTTGACACCAGATCCGAATTAAAACGCATCAACCGCGTGTGTAGCCATGATGGTCTCTTCTCGGCAGAGTTCGGGAAGTGAACACGGTTTCTGGGTTATGTTTGACGTAAGTAGGAGTTCAGGAGCACTTCTTGATCATTACTACTTGACGACCGTTCCGCTTGCTCTCTTCTCGCTCTTATTTGCGTATGTTAGCCACCATATATGCTTAGTCGCTGCTACAGCCTCACCACTTTACCTCTTCCTTTCCCTTTAAGCTCTGCTAGTCTTGATACCCATGGTAATGGGATTGCTGAGTCCTCGTGGCTCACAAATTACTACAACAACAGTTGCAGGTACAAGTTGTGCGATGATCATGACGCGAGAGCGATGCTTGCTTGCGTTGAGTTCTTCTTCTGCTTCTTCGATCAGGGGATAGGTTCCAGGTCGGCAGCCTGGGCTAGCAGGGTGGATGTCGTTTGAGTTTCTGTTTGTGATTCATCCGTAGTCAGATGATGCTCTTATGTATTGTGATGTTGTATTCATGTGGCATTGTATGCCTTATGTATGTATCCCCATGTATTACGTAATGTTGATGTAATGATATCCACCTTGCAAAGCGTTTCAATAGGTCTATCCTTGGTGGGACCTTCGAGTTCCTTTTGGATAGGGTCGCATATTGGGCGTGACAAGTTGGTAATCAGAGCCTCGACCGACCATAGGAGCCCCCTTGATTGTTGGCCGTTGTTGAGTCTAGAAAAAAAACTATTTTGAGTCTTAGGATTATATATATCGGAGAGTAGGAATTCTTTTTACTCCTCGGCCCCTTCGTCGCTCTAGTGAGGACTCTTGACGTAGATGTTTTGACTTTCCTCTCCTCAAATTTCACTAAAAAAAATTTAGGATCATGCGGGTATCTTGGAATCGTTTTGATGGTTTTGTGACAAGAACATTGTTCTTGGTGCCTCCTGTCTATTTATGTGGCTTTGACCCGGGGAGTCGAGCTCTGAGGTGTTGTCGTCACAATTTTATCGTTGCAGTTCTAGAATACCTGAGTTTTGCTGACATCGAAAATCTCTTTTATGCAGTTGTTGGTGAGATAACCCCGATAACCCAGTACTGGGGCGAGCTCGGGAGTATTGCCATAACTCGTATAACGGATGCTTTTCGAAGGTTGAGGTACACGATTTCCAAAGGTTTCTTGGTTATGTGTTGACGGATGGATACAGCTGGATGTAGGGATTGTTAGTTTGGGTGAGATATATTGCTTCCCATGTATCCCCAACACCAGATTGCATAACCAAAAAGTTTCGGGAGTTTTATAGGTGGGAATTCAAGTAGCTCCTAGAATATCTTTTTGACAGATGCATGATATGAGATTGGGTTCGAGGTCTAGTGGTCCGCCTTTCCACGGTTCCTTTTACAGTGGTCTCGTTGTGTCTTAAAGAACCCTTGGCTATGCTGGTTCGGGGACACTTCGTATGTCATGTGCACTGCCTTGTACATGATGGTGCTGTACACTCGAGCCCGTGTGGGCCCCACCATGAAAACTTCGGACGAAATCTCTATCATATGTTTGTTCCGGCTTATTCTGCAAGCCAAATCCTTTGTTTTGTTTTATTTGTGGTATTCGAGTTGCTTCAAAGTCAAGTGTTGAATCCATACCTTTCCTAAATGGTGTTCTCATATGTTAATGGGAGTGCTAATCCTTCTTGATCATCGAGGTCGTCATGTTAATTCTTTTCCAACCGGTGCGCTTCTCTTCGAGATGATCCCATCATTCTCCCCATCCGCAAGATCAATTCTAAGTTTTTCTCAACGGTATCCATTCCATCTGCCCCAAGTTGCCTTTGTTTTCCCGCCCTCCCACCCTTTTTCTTCAAGGACTCAGATTTCTTAACCAAGTATCCTCTTATTCATGTGAAGTCTCTTCACTCTTTTCAATCAATGTTCTTATCCGGTGATTTCCCATGAAGATGCTCACGAGCTTCAAGTTCATCATCCTTTGTTTTTTTTTCTTCTCCGGTGGATTTAATTCAAGCTTTTAGTGTTGATCATATTCCTTTCCTCGTTCCTAATGCTCTCTCATGTTGATGCACCTCTTATTTGCTCACCTCTTGCTATTCATTTGATCCGGAGTGTTTGAACATATCTCAGAAGGCTCATCTTTTCATTCAAGATCCGTTCAAGCTATTTGGAGATTGTTATCTCATTCAAGCTATTTAATTCAACCGGTGCAATCTCTCCTTAAAATCATTTCCAACGGTGTTTTCTTTTGAGTGGGCCCTAACCCACAGGTCTTTTCCCAGGATCTTACCTGACTCTTCTAATTATTCCGGAGCCATTCCTAATTCTCTTCAAAGTGTGACGTAAGAATGAACTTCATCAGTCAGATGTTTTTCCAAGATCAATTTCAAATCATTTTTCATTGTTGGCTCAACCTCTTCGCTTGTCATTCTTCCGAAGTATCTCAGCAATTTTTGTGGTGTTTCTCGTCGTCATTTGAAGACCAAAGAAGAGTTTTTCCTCTAAATCTTGGCCATTCTCTTGAAGATTCATGGTTCTAGCTTCATGCCATCCCCATATTTGTTTCAATCGTGAGAAATTCTTCTCTTACCATCCGGAGCATTTCATGAGTTGTTTCCATTTCTTTCCTACGAAGGCCTTCATGTCATAATTATTCATTCAAGCTTTCAGCTCTCGTTCTCCAAATCATACCGGTGCATCGTTCAAGTATTATCTAATCAACTCGGGATCTCTGCGTTCACTTGTATCTAAATTCTCTCAAGTATCTTCGTTCATTTTCAAATTCTTCCCGGTGTTTCTTTATCTTTTCTTCGTTCATTTTCAATTCTTACGGTGGTTCGTTCAAGAGTTCTCTTTTCTTGGTTATCATATCGAATCATTCGTTGTTTCTAAATTCCACCGATGGTTCCTTGAAGACCTTCACAAGTTTATGCTATATCTCTCTTAATTCTTTCTACGAGAATAAGTAGTATGCCAAATCCGTTGCTTTTCATCAATTTAAATTGGCGAAGGATAGGCATGACATAATTTTTATTCTTGTTTCATCCAAGTGATTAATTCCTTCTTCTGGAGATTATTCATGATGAATAAATTCTTGAGTATAAGTGATTCATCTTTCTTTCCGGAGTTGGTCATCATATCACATTCTTGGTTCGAGATGCTTCATCTTTTCTTTTCTGGAGTTCCAAGTTTTTCGCTTTATCTCGTCGCGAAGCTCCATCTAAATCATTGCAAGGCTAAACCTTGTGTTTTCAACTTCTCTTTCTTTCTATCATCCTTTCATTACCGGAGTTCTTCATGGAGGCTCTACATGATGGTTCGTCAAGGATTCTTTTCATTCTTCAATTGTTCTTCAAGATTTCTCTTGAAGTTATGATCTGCCAAGCTATACTCTAAAATAAACATGGTGCTCAACACATGTTTTGTTTTGAGGCGTTCAAGCATTCTTCATCTTGCATTCCAAAGTGCAATTATTTCTACCTTATCTTTTGAGGTGGTGTTATGTCACTCTTGACAATTTCATTCATGTGTCATGATTCATATGTTGTCAAGAATGAGGTAGTTAAACCCATCAACTCCTTCGAGCATGAGTTCTTCTCAGTCCATCAATCTCTTCATTGGAGTTATCTTGTGTCAGATTTCACTTAAAGCCTTCCCTAAGGAATGTTGCTATTTGTGGTGCTTATCAATGATCCAAGCTTTCTCCATATCCTTCTCGGTGAAAGAGGTTTTTCATATCTTCGGTGATCTCAAGCAATCAATTGTTTTTCGTTAGTGGCCGGTTGTCACCTCATCATTTTGAGAAGTTTCCCATAAACCCACTACAAACTTGTCCTTCTCGTTGTTGATTTTCCAACAACCCCGTTGTAATCTTCTTTGCAAGGATGCTTTCCAAGCTCAATTGTGGCAGAAGTTGGCACTTTCTCCTTCATTCTGTTATTCCAATGATCTATCTTCTATTCTTTCTTCCAGAGGCATTGTGATGTTGCTCTTTTCACTCATCTTCTTGTTTTGTCAAGATCATGTTCTTTTCCATGCTTATCCACTTAACCGGAGAGTTGTGTTCTCATTCAAGTTCTTTCATCTGATCAAGTCTTGCATCTCTTTTCAACCGGAGTGCTGTCCGAATTTGATCGTCCTTGTTCCTTGTTTATCTCGTTTCAACCGGAGTGGTTCAAATTCCTTCTTGTCCATTGTACTCGTCATTCATAGCTTTGCAACCTCCAAGGTTCACATGGTGTTCCTTGTTTTCTATTTTCTACCGCAGTGCTCTCAATTGTGTTCAACTCTGCTGTGTTCTTTCTTTCAACTTTTTAACCTCTCAAGGTTCATTGGTTTCACTCGTTCGTCAAAGAAGCAACTTAGTTTTACCTCTTCTCTTCCTCTTCCGTTTCTCTCCGGTGCCATCCTAGATCTCGGGATGAGATCCTCTCGTAGTGGTGGAGTGTTGTAACGCCCCGGATACAACTTTCCATATTCGTAACTCCGACTCTTGCCTTTTCCGGAGATGTGATTTATTATTTCCTCCGTGGTTGGGTTTTTGTCTGTTGTTTTGCATTTTGTTCTTGTTATGCATCTCGTCTCATGTCTTCATCTGCACTTCATCTGCATTTCATCTGCATGTTTTTCAAAACTTGCATCCGTTCGGGTTCCCCCGGTTCTCTCTGTTGTCCGTTCTGAGCCCGACCACACTCGCACGCGCCCGCGGCACCTCCGAAATATTATTTTATAAGTGGCATAAAAATGTTCTCGGAATGGGTTGCAACTTGTCATGCGGTCTTATTATAGTGTAGACAGACCGCCTGCCAAGTTTCATCGCATTCGGAGTCCGTTTGACTGCCCAACCGTTATATTTATAACCGAGATATAGTCGGTTTAATCGTCGGACGTTTTCGGTCTCCGGAAACCCTGCCGGGCTGCTTTCCTCTTCTCTTCTCTCAGCCCAAGGCCTCATCTACACAGCCCTCCTGCAGCCCACCTAGTTCCCCTTTGCCCGGAGCCGCATGATCGCGATCGTACACCTTCGAATCGCTCCTAAATACCCCCTAACCCTAGCCATTTCTCTATATAAACACCCACATAGCTCATTTTGGGCATCCCTAGCCCCTAAACCTACCCTACCCCTCCTCCCACCTCTCAGCCGCCGCATCTTCCTCAAATTCCGCGCCGGCCCTCTTCCCCGCCGCCAAGTGGCGCGCCCCCACTGGCCTCCGCCGCCGCAGCCGGCGCCCCGGGCCAACCGAGAGGCGCCACGTCGCTCCAGCCCCGCTCCCCACCGTCGCGGCCCGCGGAATCCAGGTGCGGCCCTCCCCAGGCCCGATCTGGGCCGCGCCCCGGCCCGCGCGCGCCGCCGCTCGCCTGTCCTGCACCCCGTCTGCCCGCTCCTCTGCTTCGGCACCGTCCCCGTCGCCAGCGCCTCTCCGTCGCCTGCCGGCGCCTCCCTGCGCCCTCGCCTCCGCGCCAACGCCAGGCCAGGCCTCGCCGCCCCTCTCCTTCCCGTCCTTCTTCCTCCTCGCTCCCTCACGATCTCTCTTCTCCTCGCAGAACCGCAGCCACCGCTTGCTGTCACCGTCGCCCTCGCCAAGTTCGTCGCCGACCTCCTCGCCCCTCCTCGGCCTCGTCCTAGAGGCAATAATAAAAGTATTATTATTATATTTCCTTGTTCATGATAATTGTCTTTTATTCATGCTATAACTGTATTATCCGGAAATCGTAATACACGTGTGAATACATAGACCACAATATGTCCCTAGTGAGCCTCTAGTTGACTAGCTCGTTGTGATCAACAGATAGTCATGGTTTCCTGGCTATGGACATTGGATGTCGTTGATAACGGGATCACATCATTAGGAGAATGATGTGATGGACAAGACCCAATCCTAAGACTAGCACAAAAAGATCGTGTAGTTCATTTGCTAGAGCTTTGCCAATGTCAAGTATCTCTTCCTTTGACCATGAGATCGTGTAACTCCTGGATACCGTAGGAGTGCTTTGGGTGTATCAAACGTCACAACGTAACTGGGTGACTATAAAGGTGCACTACAGGTATCTCCGAAAGTATCTATTGTTTTATGCGGATCGAGACTGGGATTTGTCACTCCGTGTAAACGGAGAGGTATCTCTGGGCCCACTCGGTAGGACATCATCATATGCGCAATGTGACCAAGGAGTTGATCACGGGATGATGTGTTACGGAACGAGTAAAGTGACTTGCCGGTAACGAGATTGAACAAGGTATCGGTATACCGACGATCGAATCTCGGGCAAGTAAAATACCGATAGACAAAGGGAATTGAATACGGGATTGATTAAGTCCTTGACATCGTGGTGCATCCGATGAGATCATCGTGGAACATGTGGGAGCCAACATGGGTATCCAGATCCCGCTGTTGGTTATTGACCGGAGAACGTCTCGGTCATGTCTGCATGTCTCCCGAACCCGTAGGGTCTACACACTTAAGGTTCGATGACGCTAGGGTTATAAAGGAAGCTTGTATGTGGTTACCGAATGTTGTTCGGAGTCCCGGATGAGATCCCGGACGTCACGAGGAGTTCCGGAATGGTCCGGAGGTAAAGATTTATATATAGGAAGTCCTGTTTCGGCCATCGGGACAAGTTTCGGGGTCATCGGTATTGTACCGGGACCACCGGAAGGGTCCCGGGGGCCCACCGGGTGGGGCCACCTGCCCCGGGGGGCCACATGGGCTGTAGGGGGTGCGCCTTGGCCTACATGGGCCAAGGGCACCAGCCCCTAGAGGCCCATGCGCCAAGATAAAGGAAAAAGGGGAGAGTCCTAAAGGGGGAAGGCACCTCCGAGGTGCCTTGGGGAGGATGGACTCCTCCCCCCCTCCTTAGCCGCACCCCTTTCTTGGAGTAGGGGGCAAGGCTGCGCCTCCCCCTTCTCCCCTTCCCCTATATATAGTGGAGGGGAGGGAGGGCATCGATACCTGAGCCCTTGGCGCCTCCCTCCCTCCCGTGACACCTCCTCCTCTCCCGTAGGTGCTTGGCGAAGCCCTGCAGGATTGCCACGCTCCTCCATCATCACCACGCCGTTGTGCTGCTGCTGGATGGAGTCTTCCTCAACCTCTCCCTCTCTCCTTGCTGGATCAAGGCGTGGGAGACGTCACCGGGCTGTACGTGTGTTGAACGCGGAGGTGCCGTCCGTTCGGCACTTGGTCATCGGTGATTTGAATCACGACGAGAACGACTCCTTCAACCCCGTTCACTTGAACGCTTCCGCTTAGCGATCTACAAGGGTATGTAGATGCACTCTCCTTCTACTCGTTGCTGGTCTCTCCATAGATAGATCTTGGTGATTCGTAGGAAATTTTTTGAATTTCTGCTACGTTCCCCAACAGTGGCATCATGAGCTAGGTCTATTGCGTAGATTCTTTGCACGAGTAGAACACAAAGTAGTTGTGGGCGTTGATGTTGTTCAATATGCTTACCGTTACTAGTCCAATCTTGTTTCGACGGTATTGTGGGATGAAGCGGCCCGGACCGACCTTACACGTACTCTTACGTGAGACAGGTTCCACCGATTGACATGCACTTGGTGCATAAGGTGGCTAGCGGGTGCCAGTCTCTCCCACTTTAGTCGGAACGGATTCGATGAAAAGGGTCCTTATGAAGGGTAAATAGAAATTGGCATATCACGTTGTGGTCTTGCGTAGGTAAGAAACGTTCTTGCTAGAAACCCATAGCAGCCACGTAAAACATGCAAACAACAATTAGAGGACGTCTAACTTGTTTTTGCAGGGTATGCTATGTGATGTGATATGGCCAAAAGAATGTGATGAATGATATATGTGATGTATGAGATTGATCATGTTCTTGTAATAGGATTCACGACTTGCATGTCGATGAGTATGACAACCGGCAGGAGCCATAGGAGTTGTCTTTATTTTTTGTATGACCTGCGTGTCATTGAAGAACGCCATGTAAACTACTTTACTTTATTGCTAAACGCGTTAGTCATAGAAGTAGAAGTAGTCGTTGGCGTGACAACTTCATGAAGACACGATGATGGAGATCATGATGATGGAGATCATGGTGTCATGCCGGTGACAAGATGATCATGGAGCCCCGAAGATGAAGATCAAAGGAGCTATATGATATTGGCCATATCATGTCACTACTCTATTTGATTGCATGTGATGTTTATCATGTTTATGCATCTTGTTTACTTAGGACGACGGTAGTAAATAAGATTATCCCTTACAAAATTTCAAGAAGTGTTCTCCCCTAACTGTGCACCGTTGCTACAGTTCGTCGCTTCTAAGCACCACGTGATGATCGGGTGTGATGGATTCTTACGTTCACATACAACGGGTGTAAGACAGTTTTACACAGCGAAAACACTTAGGGTTAACTTGACGAGCCTAGCATGTGCAGACATGGCCTCGGAACACGGAGACCGAAAGGTCGAACATGAGTCGTATAGTAGATACGATCAACATGAAGATGTTCACCGATGATAACTAGTCCGTCTCACGTGATGATCGGACACAGGCTAGTTGACTCGGATCATGTAATCACTTAGATGACTAGAGGGATGTCTATCTGAGTGGGAGTTCATAAGATGAACTTAATTATCCTGAACATAGTCAAAAGACCTTTTGCAAATTATGTCGTAGCTCGCGCTTTAGTTCTACTGTTTTAGATATGTTCCTAGAGAAAATATAGTTGAAAGTTGATAGTAGCGATTATGCGAACAGTAGAAAGCTTATGTCCTTAATGCACTGCTCAGAGTGCTGAACCCCAAACGTCGTTTGTGGATGTTTCGAACATCGAACATACACGTTTTGATAACTACGTGATAGTTCAGTTAAATGGTTTAAGTAGAGGCACCAAAGACATTTTTGAAACATCGCGGAACATATGAGATGTTTCGAGGGCTGAAATTGGGATTTCAAGCTCATGCCCATGTCAAGAGGTATAAGACCTCCGACGATTTTCTTGGCCTGCAAACTAAGGGAGAAAAGCTCAATCGTTGAGCTTGTGCTCAGATTGTCTGAGTGCAACAATCACTTGAATCGAGTGGGAGTTGATCTTCCAGATGAGATAGTGATGTTTCCCCAAAGTCATTGCCACCAAGCTGCTAGAGCTTCATGATGAACTATAACATATCAAGGATAGAGATGATGATCCTTGAGGTATTCGCGTTGTTTGACATCGCGGAAGTAGAAATCAAGAAGGAGCATCAATTGTTGATGGTTGATGAAACCACTAGTTTCAAGAAGGGCAAGGGAAAGAAGGGATACTTCATGAAACGGCAAATCAGCTGCTGCACCAATGAAGAAACCCAAGGTTGAACCCAAACCCGAGACTAAGTGCTTTTGTAATAAGGGGAACAACCACTGGAGCAGGATTACCCTAGATACTTGGTAGATGAGAAGGCTGGCAAGGTCGATAGAAGTATATTGGATATACATTATGTTAATGTGTACTTTACTAGTACTCCTAGTAGCACCAGGGTATTAGATACCGGTTCGGTTGCTAAGTGTTAGTAACTCGAAATAAAAGCTACGGAATAAACGGAGACTAGCTAAAGGAGAGCTGACGGTATGTGTTGGAAGTGTTTCCAAGTTTGATATAATCAAACATCGCACGCTCCCTCTACCATCAAGATTAGTATTAAACCTGAATGGTTTATTGAATCTCGATCGTAGTGATACACATTTTCAGGCCAAAAGATATAAGATAGTAATGATAGTACCACTTACTTGTGGCACTGCCATGTAAGTCATAATGGTATAAAACGCATGAAGAAGCTCCATGTTGATGGATCTTTGGACTCACTCGTTTTTGAAAAGTTTGAGGCATGCGAACCATGTCTATTGGTATATATGCATGAAGAAACTCCATGCAAATGGACTGTTTGAACTCACTTGATTTTGAATCACTTGAGATATGCAAATCATACCACATAGGCAAGATGACTGAAAAGCCTCAGTTTCAGTAAAATGGAACAAGATAGCAACTTGTTGGAAGCAACACATTTTGATGTGTGCAGTCCAATGAGTGCTGAGGCATGCAGTGAATATCGTTATGTTCTTACTTCACAGATGATTCGAGTAGATGTTGAGAATATTTACTTGATGAAACACAAGTCTGAATTATTGAATGGTTCAAATAATTTCAGAGTGAAGTAGAAGATCATTATGACAATAGGATAAAATGTCTATGATATGATCATAGAGATGAATATCTGAGTTACGAGTTTTGGCACACAATTAAGACATTGTGGAAATTGTTTCGCAATTAATACCGCCTGGAACACCATAGTGTGATGGTGTGTCCGAACATCATAGTTGCACCCTATTGGATATGGTGCGTACCATGATGTCTCTTATCGAATTACCACTATCGTTCATGGGTTAGGCATTAGAGACAACCACATTCACTTTAAATAGGGCACCACGTAATTCCGATGAGATGACACCGTATGAATTATGGTTTAGAGAAACCTAAGTTGTCGTTTCTTAAAGGTTTGGGGCTGCGACACTTATGTGAAAAAGTTTCAGGATTAAGCTCGAACCCAAAGCGGATAAAATGCATCTTCATAGGACACCCAAAACAGTTGGGTATACCTCCTAATTCAGATCCGAAAGCAATATGGATTGTTTCTTGAATCGGGTCCTTTCTCGAGGAAAGGTTTCTCTCGAAAGAGTTGAGTGGGAGGATGGTGGAGACTTGATGAGGTTATTGAACCGTCTCTTCAACTAGTGTGTGGCAGGGCACAGGAAGTTGTTCCTGTGGCACCTACACCAATTGAAGTGGAAGCTTATGATATTGATCATGAAACTTCGGATCAAGTCACTACCAAACCTCGTAGGACGACAAGGACACGTACTACTTCGGAGTGGTAAGGTGATCCTGTCTTGAAGGTCATGTTGCTAGACAACAATGAACCTACGAGCTATGGAGAAGCGATGGTGGGCCCGAATTCTGACAAATGGTTAGAAGCCATGAAATCCGAGAGAGGATCCATGTATGAAAACAAAGTGTAGACTTTGGCAGAACGGCTCGATGGTCGTAAGGCTAATGAGTACAGATGGATTTCAAAAGGAAGACGGACAATGATGGTAAATGTCACCATTAAGAAAGCTTGACTTGTCGTTAAGATGTTTTCCGACAAGTTCAAGGAGTTGACTACGATGAGATTTTCTTACTCGTAGCGATGCTAAGAGTCTGTTGGAATTATATTAGCGATTACTGCATTATTTATGAAATCTTGCAGATAGGATGTCAAAACATTGTTTCCTCGACGATTTTAATGAGGAAAGGTTGTATGTGATACAACCGGAAGGTTTTGTCAATCTTGAAAGATGATAATAAGTATGCAAAGCTCCAGCAATCCTTCTAAGGACTGGAGTGAGCATCTCGGAGTTGGAATGTATGCTTTGATGATGATCAAAAATTTTTGGGTTTGTACAAAGTTTATGAGAAACTTGTATTTCCAAAGAAGTGAGTGGGAGCACTATAGAATTTCTGATGAGTATATGTTGTTGACATATTGATGATCAGAGATGATGTAGAATTTCTAGAAAGCATATAGGGTTATTTGAAAGGTGTTTTTCAATGGAAAACCTGGATTAAGCTACTTGAACATTGAGCATCATGATCTATAAGGATAGATCAAAATGCTTAATAATACTTTCAAATGAGCACATACCTTGACATGATCTTGAAGGTGTTCAAGATGGACCAGTCAAAGAAGGAGTTCTTGCCTGAGTTGTAAGGTACGAAGTTAGGACTTAAAGCTCGACCACGGCAGAATAGAGAGAAAGGACGAAGGTCGTCCCCTATGCTTAAGACGTAGGCTCTTCAGTATGCTATGCTGTGTACCGCACCTGAAGTGTGCCTTGCCATGAGTTAGTCAAGGGGTACAAGAGTGATCCAAGAATGGATCACAGGACAGCAGCCAAAGTTATCCTTAGTAACTAGTGGACTAAGGAATTTTCTCAATTATGGAGGTGGTAAAAGAGTTTGTCGTAAAGGGTTATGACGATGCAAGCTTGACACCTATCCGGATAGCTCTGAGTAGAGAGACCGGATACATATAATGGAGCAATAATTTAGAATAGCTCCAAGTAGAACAGTTGTTTGGAATAGCTCCAAATAGAGCGTGGTAGCTGCATCTAGGAGATGACATGGAGATTTGTAAAACACACACGGATCTGAAAGGTTCAGACCCGTTGACTAAAACCTCTCTCACAAGCAACATGATCAAACTTAAAAACTCATTGAGTATTAATCACATAGTGATGTGAACTAGACTACTGACTCTAGTAAACTCTTGGGTATTAGTCACATGGCGATGTGACCTGTGAGTGTTAATCACATGGCGATGTGAACTAGATTATTGACTCTAGTGCAAGTGGGAGACTGTTGGAAATATGCCCTAGAGGCAATAATAAAAGTATTATTATTATATTTCCTTGTTCATGATAATTGTCTTTTATTCATGCTATAACTGTATTATCCGGAAATCGTAATACACGTGTGAATACATAGACCACAATATGTCCCTAGTGAGCCTCTAGTTGACTAGCTCGTTGTGATCAACAGATAGTCATGGTTTCCTGGCTATGGACATTGGATGTCGTTGATAACGGGATCACATCATTAGGAGAATGATGTGATGGACAAGACCCAATCCTAAGACTAGCACAAAAAGATCGTGTAGTTCATTTGCTAGAGCTTTGCCAATGTCAAGTATCTCTTCCTTTGACCATGAGATCGTGTAACTCCTGGATACCGTAGGAGTGC
>NC_041381.1:130009748-130051634 GCF_002162155.2 Triticum dicoccoides | reverse complement strand
ACACCTGAGCCCTTGGCGCCTCCCTCCCTCCCGTGACACCTCCTCCTCTCCCGTAGGTGCTTGGCGAAGCCCTGCGGGATTGCCACGCTCCTCCACCACCACCACGCCGTTGTGCTGCTGTTGGATGGAGTCTTCCTCAACCTCTCCCTCTCTCCTTGCTGGATCAAGGCGTGGGAGACGTCACCGGGCTGTACGTGTGTTGAACGCGGAGGTGCCGTCCGTTCGGCACTTGATCATCGGTGATTTGAATCACGACGAGTACGACTCCATCAACCCCGTTCACTTGAACGCTTCCGCTTAGCGATCTACAAGGGTATGTAGATGCACTCTCCTTTCTACTCGTTGCTGGTCTCTCCATAGATAGATCTTGGTGTTACGTAGGAAATTTTTTGAATTTCTGCTACGTTCCCCAACAGTCGCCAGCGCCTCTCCGTCGCCTGCCGGCGCCTCCCTGCGCCCTCGCCGCCGCACCAACGCCAGGCCAGGCCTCGCCGCCCCTCTCCTTCCCGTCCTTCTTCCTCCTCGCTCCCTCACGATCTCTCTTCTCCTCGCAGAACCGCAGTCGCCGCTTGCTGTCATCGTCACCGTCGCCGAGTTCGTCGCCGACCTCCTCGCCCCTCCTCGGCCTCGTCCGCCGCCGGATCCGGGATCCCCGAGGCCGGATCTGCCCGTTCCCGACCTCGGGGGCCTCGCCGGACCACCCCTCCTGCCGTCCCCGTTGAGGATCGCTGCCGCCGTCCCTGCACCCTGCCCGTGCGTGAGCAGGGCGACGATGACCTCCCTCCCGCGTGGGCCTCCGCAGCCGAAGCCTGCGCCAGGCCCAGCCGCAGCCCCAGCGCCCCAACCCAGCAGCACCGCGGCCCAGCCCTCCTCCCTGGCCTGCCTCCAGCCTCCTCCGACCGGGCCACGGCCCATGGGTGAGCTCCCCACAGCTCCTCTCTGTTCAGCCCAGCATGCACCAGTTTCAGCCCATGTGTATTTTTTTCTGCGCTGCGAATTTGTCTAATAATCCAGGATTTACCTGTTTTACAGAAAAGTCCCTAGTCTTCATGCATTTAATAACTCATCAACTGTGCATCGGATTAAAATAATTTATATATGTAAAATGATCAGAAAATTGTGTAGATTAATAATATGTCACTTTCATCCATGTTTAAAATGTTTAAAATGCTGGTTGTATTTATTTTGCATAATGCCATGTTAACATGCTTTATTTCATAACTAAATAACCGTAGCTCCATTTTAAATAAACTTTATATGTAAATGGGGTGGAAAAATGCCTAGTTTAACATGGTCCACTTTATTTTCCTGTTTAACAAACATAAAATTGTGTTTAGGGCAGAACAGTACCAAATCCATAATTTGCACATGGGGTTTTTCCGGAATTGTTGTTTGTTGTTTCCGGCCTCATTTAAACTTGCCTAGTTAGGTAGTTTTCTTATGCTTCACCTCTTGCCATGTTTAACAACATTTAATATTGTTTGGTAGCATAACCTAGATTAAACTAAATACTTGCATGTGCTGTTTCTTCAATATGCAACTCGTTGCATATTGATCTCCACTTAACTTGTAGTATTGTTTGTTGCACTTGCCATGCCATGCCTTATTAAACCAGACATGCATCATACTTGGTTGTGCATCGTGCCATGTCTATGTGATGGTTGTTTACCATGTTGTTTGTTTCTTTCCGGTGTTGCTTCTTAGTTCTGGTAATGTTGTGTTCGTGAGGATTCGTTCAACTACTCCCGTTCGTCTGTCTTCTTCATGGACTCGTTCTTCTTCCTAGCGGGATTTCAGGCAAGATGACCGCTACCCTGGATCTCACTACTATCATTGCTATGCTAGTTGCTTCGTTCTATCACTATGCTGCGTTACCTATCTTTTGCTCATCATGCCTCCCACATTGCCATGAACCTCTAACCTTTGACACCTTTCCTATGCAAACCATTGATTGGCTATGTTACCGCTTTGCTCAGCCCCTCTTATAGCGTTGTTAGTTGCAGGTGAAGTTGAAGATTGCTCCATGGTGGACATGATTTTGGTTGGGATATCACAATATCTCTTATATTATTAATGCATCTATATACTTGGTAAAGGGTGGAAGACTCGGCCTTTTGCCTGGTGTTTTGTTCCACTCTTGCCGCCCTAGTTTCCGTCATATCAGTGTTATGTTCCCAGATTTTGCGTTCCTTACGCGGTCGGGTGATTTATGGGACCCCCTTGACAGTTCGCTTTGAATAAAACTCCTCCAGCAAGGCCCAACATTGACTTTTACCATTTGCCTCACCACCACCTACTTTTCCCTTGGGAGTCGCTCTCTCGAGGATCATCTTTATTATAGCCCCCCCCCCGGGCCAGTTCTTGTCTAAGTGTTGGTCCGAACTAGAGCCCTTTGCAGCGCCCCCTCAGGGAAACTTGAGGTCTGGTTTTAGTTGTACGGATTGCTCATCCGGTGTTGCCCTAAGAACAAGATATGTGCAGCTCGTATCGGGATTGTCGGCGCATCGGGCGGCTTTGCTGGTCTTGTTTTACCATTGTCGAAATGTCTTGTAAACCGGGATTCCGAGTCTGATCGGGTCTTCCTGGGAGAAGGTCTATTCCTTCGTTGATCGCGAGAGCTTGTCATGGGCTAAGTTGGGACACCCCTGCAGGGTATAATCTTTCGAAAGCCGTGCCTGCGGTTATAGGCGGATGGGAATTTGTTAATGTCCGGTTGTAGATAACTTGACACCAGATCCGAATTAAAACACATCAACCGCGTGTGTAGCCGTGATGGTCTCTTCTCGGCGGAGTCCGGGAAGTGAACACGGTTTCTGGGTTATGTTTGACGTAAGTAGGAGTTCAGGATCACTTCTTGATCATTACTACTTGACGACCGTTCCGCTTGCTCTCTTCTCGCTCTTATTTGCGTATGTTAGCCACCATATATGCTTAGTCGCTGCTGCAGCCTCACCACTTTACCCCTTCCTTTCCCTTTAAGCTTTGCTAGTCTTGATACCCATGGTAATGGGATTGCTGAGTCCTCGTGGCTCACAAATTACTACAACAACAGTTGCAGGTACAAGTTGTGCGATGATCATGACGCGAGAGCGATGCTTGCTTGCGTTGAGTTCTTCTTCTGCTTCTTCGATCAGGGGATAGGTTCCAGGTCGGCAGCCTGGGCTAGCAGGGTGGATGTCGTTTGAGTTTCTGTTTGTGATTCATCCGTAGTCGGATGATGCTCTTATGTATTGTGATGTTGTATTCATGTGGCATTGTATGCCTTATGTATGTATCCCCATGTATTACGTAATGTTGATGTAATGATATCCACCTTGCAAAGCGTTTCAATATGCGGGTCTATCCTTGGTGGGACCTTCGAGTTCCTTTTGGATAGGGTCGCATATTGGGCGTGACAAGAATCAAGCAGGATTCTCAGAGAAATAATGTAGATGCACCTAGTCCTTCTAAAAAGAAGAAAAAGAAAAATGATAGGACTTTGCATGCTTCTAGTGAACCTGTTGAAGACACACCTGAGAATCCCACTGATATTTCTATTTCTGATGTTGAAACACAATCAGGTGATGAACATGAACCTAGTGATAATGTTAATAATAATGTTCATATTGATGCTCAACCTAGCAAAAATAATGAAACAAAGATTGAACCTGCTATTGATCTTGATAACCCACAATCAAAGAATGAACGTTATGATAAGAGAGATTTTGTTGCTAGGAAGCATGGTAGAGAAAGAGAACGATGGGTTCAGAAACCCATGCCCTTTCCTCCTAAACCATCCAAGACAAAGGACGATGAGGATTTTGAGCGTTTTGCTGAAATGATTAGACCTGTCTTCTTACGTATGCGCTTAAATGATATGCTTAAATCAAATCCTTGTGCTAAATATATGAAGATAACAAATAAAAGAAAGATACCGGAAGCTGAAATTTCCACCATGCTTGCTAATTATACTTTTAAGGGTGGAATACCAAAGAAACTTGGAGATCCAGGAGTACCAACTATACCATGCTCCATTAAAAGAAATTATGTTAAAACTGCTTTATGTGATCTTGGAGCCGGTGTTAGTGTTATGCCTCTCTCTTTATATCGTAGACTTGAATTGAATAAGTTGACACCTACTGAAATATCTCTGCAAATGGCTGACAAATCAACTGCTATACCTGTCGGTATTTGTGAGGATGTGCCTGTTGTAGTTGCAAATGTCACTATCTTAACAGACTTTGTTATTCTCGATATTCCCGAGGACGATAGCATTTCGAATATCCTTGGTAGACCCTTTCTGAATACTGCAGGGGCCGTTATTGATTGCAACAAAGGCAATGTCACTTTTCATGTTAATGGTAATGAGCATACGGTACACTTTCCGACGAAACAACCTCAAGTTCATAGCATCAATTCTATTGGAAAAAGTCCAACTATCATTATTGGAGGTTTTGAATTTCCTCTTCCTACTATCAAGAAAAAATATGATATTCTTATTGTTGGGGATGTTCATATCCCCGTTGAGGTAACCTAGTGTCATTCAAAATTTCTCCAGTTTCATGTTATTCAGAATGAGTTTGTTAACAAGACTTGATCAACCTTGTTAGTGGATTCCTTTTGATTGTCATGAGATGGATGAAACTAGAAGGCACAACCTTCTGTACCCTCTTTTTACTTTCTGTTATTTAGAATAAATAAAGCAAAAAGAGTATTATTTGTCTGTTTTCTAAATTGTCCATGCAATAAAAAAATATCCCAAAAATAAAAGTGCACCAAATGCCCTGCAAATTTAGTATGTTTTTTACGGAATATTTGAGGATTTTAGGCACTGAGAACACTGCAGGGGGGCAAGAACCTGGCCACGAGGGTGGAGGGCGCGCCCCCCTGTCTCGTGGGCCCATGGTGGCCCCCCTCCACTTATTCCTGCACCCATACACTTCGTCTTCATCCCAAAAAAAATCCCCATACAGCTCAAGCACGAGTTCTAGCTCGTTTTGCTGCGATTTTCAATCTCCTTGCTCAAAGCTCCTTTCACAAAACTGCTTTGGGAGATTGTTGCTTGGTATGTGACTCCTCCATTGGCCCAATTAATTTTTGTTCTAGTGCTTTATTCATTGCAAATTTTTGCTGCATAGGTGACCTTGTTCTTCAGCTTGCATGTCAAATTTATGAGGTCCCAAGTAGTTCTAATGCATGATATAGGCTCTAGACACGTGTGGGAGTAGTTGCTATCAACCTTGTTCAGTTTGATTCACTTTTATTTTGAAGTTACTAAAAATTTCAGAAATTTTCAGAAAAAGATGAAGAGGTTGTTCTTGAGGGGCTCCTCTAGCAAAAGCTCCAAGGATAAACAAGCTAAGGAAAAGGAAAAGGCCAAGTATAATCTTCCTCGCGTAGCAGAAATACGGCCGTGTGAATGGCCTTGTGATAACTTCTTGAGAGCAGCCGAGATTTATGAAGACTTTTATTCTTTGGCTGAAAATGCGGGCCTCACCGACTTCCTCCACGACCGGATCGAATAGTCATTATCTTGTCATGCCAAAGGATGTGTACGCGCATCAAGGCCAGACATCAGCTCCAGAGCCTGAGCCGGAACCTCCACTGGACCCTTATCGTCCATCATCTTATCAGTGGGATCCGGAGGAGATCGCTAGCCAGCTGTATCCTGATGGCACTCCTCAGTACACCGGGGAGAGTAGCTGTTACCCATAGCCATAGACCAACTTAGGCCAAAATCCTAAGCTTGGGGGAGTACGTATTTCTCACCAACTTTACATTCATGTTCACACACTATTCTAGTTGTCGGTGCTCATACTCTTTCATTGTATTATCCATGCTAGTTTAAATTTCCTTTTCTAGCTTTCTTCTTGTGTGTTTGATAAACCTTATGAAAAACCAAAAAAAATAGTTAGTTTAATTTCTATGCTTGTAGTAGTAATTAAAATGAAAACCTAAAAGGATTTCTCGTTCTTCTTTTACTTGTCGGGAGCTCTCCCGTGTAAATAGTTTTATTTCTTTTCTTTCCTTTGGGGGTCAAGAGTAGAAGACCATATTGAAAATGCTTAGTGGCTCTCATATGCATGATTGATGATTTAATGTAGATCCCATATTACTTTGTCTTCACTCTTGAATTGAATGCTTGCAGATTCCATCTTAGTCCAATGCACGTGCACTATTATTATTATACAGACCGTTCGGTTGTGCAAGTGAAAGGCAATAATGACGGTATATGATGGACTGATTGAGATAAGAGAAGCTGGTATGAACTCGACCTCTTTTGTTTTAGTAAATATGATGAATTCATCGTTCCTGATTCACCCTATTATGAATAAACATGTTTGCAATGACATTTAGAGATTATAGTTGCTTATGCCATGCTCAATTAGCTAGGAGCTTATAATGGTTTACCTTGCGTGCCAACATGCTATTAAAATGATTGTGATGTGGTATGATGAGATGGTATCCTCCTTTGAATAAATTGAGTGACTCGACTTGGCACATGTTCACGCATGTAGTTGAAACAAAATCAACATAGCCTTCACGTTATTTATGTTCATGGTGGATTATATCCTACTCATGTTTGCACCTGGTGTAGATTAATTTTAATGCATGTTCATGACTGTTGTCGCTCTCTCAGTTGGTCGCTTCACAGTCTTTTGCTAGCCTTCACATGTACTAACCGGGAATACTGCTTGTGTATCCAAACTCCATAAACCCCAAAGTTATTCCATATGAGTCCACCATACCATCCTATATGCGGTATCTACCTGCCGTTCCAAGTAAATTTGTATGTGCCAAACTCCAAGCCTTCAAATAAAATTTTGTTTTGTATGCTCGAGCAGCTCATGTTTCAACTAGGGATGTCTATATCTTCCATGCTAGATGGGTTATTCTCAAGAGGAGTGGACTCCGCTCCTCATTCACGAGAAAATGACTAGTAACCGGGATGCCCAGTCCTATGATCAAAAGGATCAAAGCAAATCAAAATAATTAAGACAAAACTCCCCCAGGGTTGTTGTTAGTTGGAGGCACTCGTTGTTTCGAGCAAGCCATGGATTAATGCTTGTTGGTGGTGGGGGAGTATAAACTTTTACCATTCTGTTTAGGAATTGCCTATAATGTACGTAGTATGGAAGATATCGCCATCTCGTAGTTATTGCGTTGACAGTGAAAGTATGTCGCTCAAAATGTTATTCTTCTCTATTTTAAAATTGAGCTCTGGCACCTCTACAAATCCCTGCTTCCCTCTGCGAAGGGCCTATCTATTTACTTTTATGTTGAGTCATCACCCTCTTATTAAAAAGCACCCGCTGGATAGCACACTGTCATTTGTATGCATTATTGTTAGTTTATATTGGGTATGACTTGACTGGATCTCTTTTACCATGAATTACAATGTTTAGCCAGTCCTTGATCTTTAAAGGTGCTCTGCATTTATGTTTTGCGGTCTCAGAAAGGGCTAGCAAGATACCATTTTGTCATATCATATCATGATTGTTTTGAGAAAGTGTTGTCATCTGAGATTTATTATTATTGCTCGCTAGTTGATTATGCCATTGATATGAGTAAATATGAGACCTAAGTGTTATTGTGAATATGGTTAGTTCATAATCTTTGCTGAAAACTTGAATGCTGGCTTCACATATTTACAACAACAAGAACAAACAGAGTTTGTAAAAGTTTTTCTTTATCACTTTCAGTTTATCAACTGAATTGCTTGAGGACAAGCAAAGGTTTGAGCTTGGGGGAGTTGATACGTCTCCAACGTATCTACTTTTCCAAACACTTTTGCCCTTTTTTGGACTCTAACTTGCATGATTTGAATGAAACTAACCCGGACTGACGCTGTTTTCAGCAGAACTGCCATGGTGTTGTTTATTGTGCAGAAAACAAAAGTTCTCGGAATGACCTGAAAATCCACGGAGATAACTTTTGGAAAATATAAAAAAATACTAGCAAAAGATGAAGGCCAGGGGGCCCACACCCTGTCCACAAGGGTGGGGGGCGCGCACCCTCCCCCTGGGTGCGCCCCCTGTCTCGTGGGCCCCCTGAAGCTCCACCGACCTCAACTCCAACTCCTTATATTCCGTTTCGCGGAGAAAAAATCGGAGAGGAAGTTTCATCGCATTTTACGATATGGAGCCGTCGCCAAGCCCTAATCTCTCTCGGGAGGGTTGATCTGGAGTCCGTTCGGGGCTCCGGAGAGGGGGATTCGTCGCCATCGTCATCATCAACCATCCTCCATCACCATTTTCATGATGCTCACCATCGTGCGTGAGTAATTCCATCATAGGCTTGCTGGACAGTGATGGGTTGGATGAGATTTACCATGTAATCGAGTTAGTTTTGTTAGGGTTTGATCCCTAGTATCCACTATGTTTTGAGATTGATGTTGTTATGACTTTGCTATGCTTAATGCTTGTCACTAGGGCCCGAGTTCCATGATTTCAGATCTGAACCTATTATGTTTTCATGAATATATGTGAGTTCTTGATCCCATCTTGCAAGTCTATAGTCACCTATTATGTGTTATGATCCGACAACCCCGAAGTGACAATAATCGGGATACTTCTCGGTGATGACCATAGTTTGAGGAGTTCATGTATTCACTAAGTGCTAATGCTTTGGTCCGATTCTCTATTAAAAGGAGGCCTTAATATCCCTTAGTTTCCACTAGGACCCCGCTGCCACGAGAGGGTAGGACAAAATATGGCATGCAAGTTCTTTTCCATAAGCACGTATGACTATATTTGGAATACATGCCTACATTACATTGATGAACTGGAGCTAGTTATGTATCACCCTATGTTATAACTATTAGATGAGGAATCGCATCCAACATAATTATCCATCACCGATCCAATGCCTACGAGCTTTTCACATATTGTGCCTCGCTTATTTACTTTTCCGTTTCTATTGTTACAATCATTACAAAACTACTATCTTTACTTTTGCTACTGTTACCATTACTATCATACTACTTTGCTACTA
The DNA here is from genome assembly GCF_002162155.2 of Triticum dicoccoides. Taxonomy (NCBI): domain Eukaryota; kingdom Viridiplantae; phylum Streptophyta; class Magnoliopsida; order Poales; family Poaceae; genus Triticum; species Triticum dicoccoides. The sequence continues at coordinate 130,042,661 of NC_041381.1, read as the reverse complement.
AATACTTTGTTGCAGATACTAAGTTATCTAGGTGTGGTTGAATTGACAACTCAACTGCTAATACTTGAGAATATTCTTTGGCTCCCCTTGTGTCGAATCAATAAATTTGTGTTGAATACTCTACCCTCGAAAGTTGTTGCGATCCCCTACACTTGTGGTTTATCAAGAAACTCCTTTTCTAGAAAGGATCCATTCTTAGCAACGAATGTTTTTGTTGGAAATATGCCCTAGAGACAATAATAAATTAGTTATTATTATATTTCCTTGTTCATGATAATCGTTTATTATCCATGCTATAATTGTATTGATAGGAAACTCAGATACATGTGTGGATACATAGACAACACCATGTCCCTAGTAAGCCTCTAGTTGACTAGCTCGTTGATCAATAGATGGTTACGCTTTCCTGACCATGGACATTGGATGTCGTTGATAACGGGATCACATCATTATAAGAATGATGTGATGGACAAGACCCAATCCTAAGCCTAGCACAAGGATCGTGTAGTTCGTATGCTAAAGCTTTTCTAATGTCAAGTATCATTTCCTTAGACCATGAGATTGTGCAACTCCCGGATATCGTAGGAATGCTTTGGGTGTACCAAACGTCACAACGTAACTGGGTGGCTATAAAGGTGCACTACAGGTATCTCCGAAAGTGTCTGTTGAGTTGGCACGAATCGAGACTGGGATTTGTCACTCCGTGTAAACGGAGAGGTATCTCTGGGCCCACTCGGTAGGACATCATCATAATGTGCACAATGTGACCAAGGGGTTGATCACGGGATGATGTGTTACGGAACGAGTAAAGAGACTTGCCGATAACGAGATTGAACAAGGTATCGGCATACCGACGATCGAATCTCGGGCAAGTACAATACCGCTAGACAAAGGGAATTGTATACGGGATCGATTGAGTCCTTGACATCGTGGTTCATCCGATGAGATCATCGTGGAACATGTGGGAGCCAACATGGGTATCCAGATCCCGCTGCTGGTTATTGACCGGAGAACGTCTCGGTCATGTCTACATGTCTCCCGAACCCGTAGGGTCTACACACTTAAGGTTCGATGACGCTAGGGTTATAAAGGAAGTTTGTATGTGGTTACTGAATGTTGTTCGGAGTCCCGGATGAGACCCCGGACGTCACGAGGAGTTCCGGAATGGTCCGGAGGTAAAGAATAATATATACGAAGTGAGGTTTTGACCACCGGAAGTGTTTCGGGGGTCACCGGTAATGTATCGGGACCACCGGAAGGGTTCCAGGGTCCACCGGGAGGGGCCACCAGCCCCGGAGGCTTGCATGGGCCTAGAGTGGAAAGGGACCAGCCCCAGAGTGGGTTGGTGCGCCTCCCACCCTTGCCCAAGGCGCAGCTAGGAGGGGAGAGGGGAAACCCTAGGCGCAGATGGGCCTATAGGCTCACCTAGGGCGCGCCCCCTCTCTTCCCCTCTTGGCCGCCCCCTCCAAGTCCCACCTAGGGCTGGCCGCCGCCCCCTAGGGGTGGAAACCTAGGTGGGGGCGCAGCCCCCTCTCCCCCTATATATATTGGAGGCATTGGAGCAGCCCAACATACGAGAACTTCTCCCTCTTGGCGCAGCCCTACCTCTCTTACTCCTCCTCTCCCGCGGTGCTTGGCGAAGCCCTGCTGGACTACCACGCTCCTCCATCACCACCACGCCATTGTGCTGCTGCTGGATGGAGTTTTCCTCAACCTCTCCCTCTCTCCTTGCTGGATCAAGGCGTGGGAGACGTCACCGGGCTGTACGTGTGTTGAACGCGGAGGTGCCGTCCGTTCGGCACTAGGATCTCCGGTGATTTGGATCACGACGAGTACGACTCCTTCAACCCCGTTCTCTTGAACGCTTCCGCTTAGCAATCTACAAGGGTATGTAGATGCACTCTCCTTCCCCTCGTTGCTAGTTTCTCCATAGATAGATCTTGGTGACACGTAGGAAAATTTTGAATTTCTGCTACGTTCCCCAACAGTGGCATCATGAGCTAGGTCTATTGCGTAGATTCTTTGCACGAGTAGAACACAAAGTAGTTGTGGGCGTTGATTTTGTTCAATATGCTTACCGTTACTAGTCCAATCTTGTTTCGACGGTATTGTGGGATGAAGCGGCCCGGACCGACCTTACACGTACTCTTACGTGAGACAGGTTCCACCGACTGACATGCACTTGGTGCATAAGGTGGCTAGTGGGTGCCAGTGTCTCCCACTTTAGTCGGGACGGATTCGATGAAAAGGGTCCTTATGAAGGGTAAATAGCAATTGGCATGTCACGTTGTGGTTTTGCGTAGGTAAGAAACGTTCTTGCTAGAAACCCATAGCAGCCACGTAAAACATGCAAACAACAATTAGAGGACGTCTAACTTGTTTTTGCAGGGTATGCTATGTGATGTGATATGGCCAAGAAGAATGTGATGAATGATATGTGATGTATGAGATTGATCATGTTCTTGTAATAGGAATCACGACTTGCATGTCGATGAGTATGACAACCGGCAGGAGCCATAGGAGTTGTCTTTATTTATTGTATGACCTGCGTGTCATTATACAACGCCATGTAATTACTTTACTTTATTGCTAATCGGTAGCCATAGTAGTGGAAGTAATAGTTGGCGAGACAACTTCATAAAGACACGATGATGGAGATCATGATCATGGAGATCATGATGATGGAGATCATGGTGTCATGCCGGTGACGATGATGATCATGGAGCCCCGAAGATGGAGATCAAAAGGAGCAAAATGATATTGGCCATATCATGTCACTTTTTGATTGCATGTGATGTTTATCATGTTTATACATCTTATTTGCTTAGAACGACGGTAGTAAATAAGATGATCCCTCATTAAAATTTCAAGAAAGTGTTCCCCCTAACTGTGCACCGTTGCGAAAGTTTGTCGTTTCTAAGCACCACGTGATGATCGGGTGTGATGGATTCTTACGTTCACATACAACGGGTGTAAGACAAATTTACACACGCGAAACACTTAGGTTGACTTGACGAGCCTAGCATGTACAGACATGGCCTCGGAACACAAGAGACCAAAAGGTCGAGCATGAGTCGTATAGTAGATACGATCAACATGAAGATGTTCACCGATGATGACTAGTCCGTCTCACGTGATGATCGGACACGGCCTAGTTGACTCGGATCATGTAATCACTTAGATGACTAGAGGGATGTCTATCTGAGTGGGAGTTCATAAGATGAACTTAATTATCCTGAACATAGTCAAAAGACCTTTGCAAATTATGTCGTAAGCTCGCGCTTTAGTTCCACTGTTTAGATATGTTCCTAGAGAAAATATAGTTGAAAGTTGATAGTAGCGATTATGCGGACAGTAGAAAGCTTATGTCCTTAATGCACCGCTCAGTGTGCTGAACCCCAAACGTTGTTTGTGGATGTTGCGAACATCGGACATACACGTTTTGATAACTACGTGATAGTTCAGTTAAATGGTTTAGAGTAGAGGCACCAAAGACGTTTTCAAAACGTCGCAGAACATATGAGATGTTTTCGAGAGCTGAAATTGGGATTTCAGGCTCGTGCCCACGTCAAGAGGTATAAGACCTCCGACAATTTTCTTAGCCTGCAAACTAAGGGAGAAAAGCTAAATCATTGAGCTTGTGCTCAAATTGTCTGAGTACAACAATCACTTGAGTCGAGTGGGAGTTGATCTTCCAGATGAGATAGTGATGTTTCTCCTAAGTCATTGCCACCAAGCTGCTAGAGCTTCGTGATGAACTATAACATATCAGGGATAGATATGATGATCCTTGAGGTATTCGCGATGTTTGACACCGCGAAAGTAGAAATCAAGAAGGAGCATCAATTGTTGATGGTTGGTGAAACCACTAGTTTCAAAAGGGGCAAGGGCAAGAAGGGATACTTCATGAAACAGCAAATCAGCTGCTGCTCTAATGAAGAAACCCATGGTTGAACCCCAAACCCGAGACTAAGTGCTTCTGTAATAAGGGGAACAGCCACTGGAGCAGAATTACCCTAGGTACTTGGTAGATGAGAAGGCTGGCAAGGTCGATAGAAGTATATTGGATATACATTATGTTAATGTGTACTTTACTAGTACTCGTAGTAGCACCAGGGTATTAGATACCGGTTCGGTTGCTAAGTGTTAGTAACTCGAAATAAAAGCTACGGAATAAACGGAGACTAGCTAAAGGTGAGCTGATGATATGTGTTGGAAGTGTTTCCAAATTTGATGTGATCAAACATCGCGCGCTCCCTCTACCATCAAGATTAGTATTAAACCTGAATAATTGTCATTTGGTGTTTACGTTGAGCATAGACATGATTGGATTATGTCTATCGCAATACGGTTATTCATTTAAGGAGAATAATGGTTACTCTATTTATTTGAATAATACCTTCAATGGTCTTGCACTTAAAGGAGCGGTTTATTGAATCTCGATCGTAGTGATACACATTTTCATGCCAAAAGATATAAGATAGTAATGATAGTACCACTTACATGTGGCACTGCCATGTAAGTCATATTGGTATAAATCGCATGAAGAAGCTCCATGTTGATGGATCTTTGGACTCACTCGTTTTTGAAAAGTTTGAGACATGCAAACCATGTCTGTTGGTGTATACGCATGAAGAAACTCCATGCAGATGGATTGTTTGGACTCACTTGATTTTGAATCACTTGAGATATGCAAATCATACCGCATAGGCAAGATGACTGAAAAGCCTCGGTTTCAGTAAGATGGAACAAGATAGCAACTCGTTGGAAGTAACACACTTTGATGTGTGCAGTCCAATGAGTGCCGAGGCATGCAGTGAATATCGTTATGTTCTTACTTCACAGATGATTAGAGTAGATGTTGAGTATATTTACTCGATGAAACACAAGTCTGAATTATTGAATGGTTCAAGTAATTTCAGAGTGAAGTTGAAGATCATAGTGACAAGAGGATAAAATGTCTATGATATGATCATAGAGATGAGTATCTGAGTTACGAGCTTTGGCACGCAATTAAGACATTGTGGATATTGTTTCACAATTAATACCGCCTGGAACACCATAGTGTGATGGTGTGTCCGAACATCATAGTTGCACCCTATTGGATTTGGTGCGTACCATGACGTCTCTTATCGAATTACCACTATCGTTCATGGGTTAGGCATTAGAGACAACCGCACTCACTTTAATAGGGTACCACGAAATTCCGTTGAGACGACACCGTTTGGAGAAACCTAAGTTGTCGTTTCTTAAAAGTTTGGGGCTACGACGCTTATGTGAAAAAGTTTCAGGTTGATAAGCTCGAACCCAAAGCGGATAAAATGCATCTTCATAGGACACCCAAAACAGTTGGGTATACCTCCTAATTCAGATCCGAAAGCAATAGGGATTGTTTCTTGAACCGGGTCCTTTCTCGAGGAAAAGATTGTCTCGAAAAGTTGAGTGGGAGGATGGTGGAGACTTGATATGGTTATTGAACCATTACTACAACTAGTGTGTAGCAGGGCACAGGAAGTTGTTCCTATGGCACCTACACCAATTGAAGTAGAAGCTTATGATAGTGATCAACTTCGGATCAAGTCACTACCGTACCTCGTAGGGTGACAAGGATGTGTACTGCTTCAGAGTGGTACAGTAATCCTGTCTTGAAGGTCATGTTGCTAGACAACAATGAACCTACGAGCTATGGAGAAGCGATGGTGGGCCCAAATTCCGACAAATGGTTAGAAGCCATGAAATCCGAGATGGGATCCATGTATCTGAACAAAGCATGGACTTTGGTGGACTTGCCCAATGATCGGCAAGCCATTGAGATAAATGGATCTTTAAGAAGAAGACGGACGTGGATGGTAATGCCACCGTCTATGAAGCTCGACTTGTGGCAAAGAGTTTTTCACAAGTTCAAAGAGTTGACTACAATGAGATTTTTCTCATTCGTAGCGATGCTTAACTCCGTCAGAATCATGTTAGCATTAGCTGCATTTATGAAATCTGGCAGATGGATGTCAAAACGGTTTTCCTTACCAGTTTTCGTAAGGAAAGGTTGTATGTGATACAATCAGAAAGGTTTTGTCGATCCTAAGGATGCTAAAAGGTACGCTAGCTCCAGCAATCCTTCCATGAACTGGAGTAAGCATCTCGGAGTTGGAATGTGTGCTTTGATGAGATGATCAAAGATTTTGGGTTTATACAAAGTTCATGAGAAACTTGTATTTCCAAAGAAGTGAGTGGGAGCGCTATAGAATTTCTGATGAGTATATGTTGTTGACATATCGATGATCAGAAATGATGTAGAATTTTCTAGAAAGCATATAGGTTTATTTGAAAAGTGTTTTTCATTGGAAAACCTGGATTAGGCTACTTGAACAATAAGCATCAAGATCTATAAGATAGATCAAAATGCTTAATAATACTTTCAAATGAGCACATACCTTAACATGATCTTGAAGGTGTTCAAGATGGATCAGTCAAAGAAGGAGTTCTTGCCTGAGTTGTAAGGTATGAAGTTAAGACTTAAAGCTCGACCACGGCAGAAAAGAGAGAAAGGACGAAGGTCGTCCCCTATGCTTCAGACATAGGCTCTATAGTATGCTATGCTATGTACCGCACCGGAAGTGTGCCTTGCCATGAGTCAGTCAAGGGGTACAAGAATGATCCAGGAATGGATCATTGGACAGCGGTCAAAATTGTCCTTGGAGTAAATAAGGACATGTTTCTCGATTATGGAGGTGATAAAGAGTTCAGCGTAAAGGGTTACGTTGATGCAAGCTTTAACACCTATCCGAATGACTCTGAGTAGCAAACCGGATACGTATAGTGGAGCAACCATTTGGAATAGCTTCAAGTGGAACTTGGAAGCAGCATTTACAATATGACATAGAGAATTGCGAAGTACATACGGATCTGAATACTGCAGACCCGTTGACTAAAACTTCTCTCACAAGGAAAACATGATCAAACCCCAGAACTCATTGAGTCTTAATCACATGGTGATGTGAACTAGTTTAGTGACACTAGTAAACTCTTTGGATGTTGGTCACATGGTGATGTGACCTATCAGTGTTAATCACATAGCGATGTGAACTAGATTATTGACTCTAGTGCAAGTGGGAGACTGTTGGAAATATGCCCTAGAGACAATAATAAATTAGTTATTATTATATTTCCTTGTTCATGATAATCGTTTATTATCCATGCTATAATTGTATTGATAGGAAACTCAGATACATGTGTGGATACATAGACAACACCATGTCCCTAGTAAGCCTCTAGTTGACTAGCTCGTTGATCAATAGATGGTTACGGTTTCCTGACCATGGACATTGGATGTCGTTGATAATGGGATCACATCATTAGAAGAATGATGTGATGGACAAGACCCAATCCTAAGCCTAGCACAAGGATCGTGTAGTTCGTATGCTAAAGCTTTTCTAATGTCAAGTATCATTTCCTTAGACCATGAGATTGTGCAACTCCCGGATATCGTAGGAATGCTTTGGGTGTACCAAACGTCACAACATAACTGGGTGGCTATAAAGGTGCACTATAGGTATCTCCGAAAGTGTCTGTTGAGTTGGCACGAATCGAGACTGGGATTTGTCACTCCGTGTAAACGGAGAGGTATCTCTGGGCCCACTCGGTAGGACATCATCATAATGTGCACAATGTGACCAAGGGGTTGATCACGGGATGATGTGTTATGGAACGAGTAAAGAGACTTGCCGGTAACGAGATTGAACAAGGTATCGGCATACCGACGATCGAATCTCGGGCAAGTACAATACCGCTAGACAAAGGGAATTGTATACGGGATCGATTGAGTCCTTGACATCGTGGTTCATCCGATGAGATCATCGTGGAACATGTGGGAGCTAACATGGGTATCCAGATCCCGCTGCTGGTTATTGACCGGAGAACGTCTCGGTCATGTCTACATGTCTCCCGAACCCGTAGGGTCTACACACTTAAGGTTCGATGACGCTAGGGTTATAAAGGAAGTATGTATGTGGTTACCGAATGTTGTTCGGAGTCCCGGATGAGATCCCGGACGTCACGAGGAGTTCCGGAATGGTCCGGAGGTAAAGAATAATATATAGGAAGTGAGGTTTTGACCACCGGAAGTGTTTCGGGGATCACCGGTAATGTATCGGGACCACCGGAAGGGTTCCGGGGTCCACCGGGAGGGGCCACCAGCCCCGGAGGCTTGCATGGGCCTAGAGTGGAAAGGGACCAGCCCCAGAGTGGGTTGGTGCGCCTCCCACCCTTGCCCAAGGCGCAGCTAGGAGGGGAGAGGGGAAACCCTAGGCGCAGATGGGCCTATAGGCCCACCTAGGGCGCGCCCCCTCTCTTCCCCTCTTGGCCGCCCCCTCCAAGTCCCATCTAGGGCTGGCCACCGCCCCCTAGGGGTGGAAACCTAGGTGGGGGCACAGCCCCCTCTCCCCCCGATATATATTGGAGGCATTGGAGCAGCCCAACATACGAGAACTTCTCCCTCTTGGCGCAGCCCTACCTCTCTTACTCCTCCTCTCCTGCGGTGCTTGGCAAAGCCCTGCTGGACTACCACGCTCCTCCATCACCACCACGCCGTTGTGCTGCTGCTGGATGGAGTCTTCCTCAACCTCTCCCTCTCTCCTTGCTGGATCAAGGCGTGGGAGACGTCACCGGGCTGTACGTGTGTTGAACGCGGAGGTGCCGTCCGTTCGGCACTAGGATCTCCGGTGATTTGGATCACGACGAGTACGACTCCTTCAACCCCATTCTCTTGAACGCTTCCGCTTAGCGATCTACAAGGGTATGTAGATGCACTCTCCTTCCCCTCGTTGCTAGTTTCTCCATAGATAGATCTTGGTGACACGTAGGAAAATTTTGAATTTCTGCTACGTTCCCCAACAGTTTTGCCTTCGGATCTGTGATAGAAGGTGTACCCAATAGTCTCCTTTGGGTATCCTATGAAGGCGATTTCTCCGATTTGGGTTCGAGCTTATCAGGTTGAAGTTTTTTCACATAAGCATCGCAGCCCCAAACTTTAAGAAACGACAACTTTGGTTTCTTGCCAAACCATAGTTCATAAGGTGTCGTCTCAACGGATTTCAATGGTGCCCTACTTAATGTGGATGCAGCCGTCCCTAAAGCATAACCCCAAAACGATAGCGGTAAATCAGTAAGAGACATCATAGATCGCACCATATCTAATAAAGTACGATTACGACGTTCGGACACACCATTATGTTGTGGTGTTCTGGGTGGCGTGAGTTGCGAAACTATTCCGCATTGTTTCAAATGTAGACCAAACTCGTAACTCAAATATTCTCCTCCACGATCAGATAGTAGAAACTTTATTTTCTTGTTACGATGATTTTCATCTTCACTCTGAAATTCTTTGAACTTTTCAAATGTTTCAGACTTATGTTTCATTAAGTAGATATACCCATATCTGCTTAAATCATCTGTGAAGGTGAGAAAATAACGATACCCGCCGCGAGCCTCAATATTCATTGGACCATATACATCAGTATGTATGATTTCCAACAAATCTGTTGCTTGCTCCATTGTTCTGGAGAATGGCAGTTTAGTCATCTTGCCCATAAGGCATGGTTCGCAAGTACCAAGTGATTCATAATAAAGTGATTCCAGAAGTCCATCAGTATGGAGTTTCTTCATGCGATTTACACCAATATGACCTAAATGGCAGTGCCACAAATAAGTTGCACTATCATTATCAACTCTGCATCTTTTGGCTTCAACATTATGAATATGTGTATCACTACTGTCGAGATTCAAGATAAATAGACCACTCTTTAAGGGTGCATGACCATAAAAGATATTACTCATATAAATAGAACAACCATTATTCTCAGATTTAAATGAATAACCGTCTCGCATCAAACAAGATCCAGATATAATGTTCATGCTTAACGCTGACACCAAATAACAATTATTCAGGTCTAAAACTAACCCGGAAGGTAGATGTAGAGGTAGCGTGCCGACGGCGATCACATCGACTTTGGAACCATTTCCCAGGCGCATCGTCACCTCGTCCTTAGCCAATCTTCGCTCAATCTGTAGTCCCTGTTTCGAGTTGCAAATATTAGCAACAGAACCAGTATCAAATACCTAGGTGCTACTTCGAGCTCTAGTAAGGTACACATCAATAACATGTATATCACATATACCTTTGTTCACCTTGCCATCCTTCTTATCTGCCAAATACTTGGGGCAGTTCTGCTTCCAATGACCAGTCCCTTTGCAATAGAAGCACTCAGTCTTAGGCTTAGGTCCATATTTAGGTTTCTTCTCTTGAGCAGCAACTTGTTTGCCGTTCTTCTTGAAGTTCCCATTCTTCTTCCCTTTACCCTTTTTCTTGAAACTAGTGGTCTTGTTGACCATCAACACTTGATGCTCCTTCTTGATTTCTACCTCCGCAGCCTTTAGCATTGCGAAGAGCTCGGGAATTGTCTTGTTCATCCCTTGCATATTATAGTTCATCACGAAGCTCTTGTAGCTTGGTGGCAATGATTGAAGAATTCTGTCAATGACACTATCATCAGGAAGATTAACTCCCAGTTGAATCAAGTGATTATTATACCCAGACATTTTGAGTATATGTTCACTGACAGAACTATTCTCCTCCATCTTGCAGCTATAGAACTTATTGAAGACTTCATATCTCTTAATCCGGGCATTTGCTTGAAATATTAACTTCAACTCTTGGAACATCTCATATGCTCCATGACATTCAAAACGTTGTTGAAGTCCCGGTTCTAAGCCGTAAAGCATGGCACACTGAACTATCGAGTATTCATCAACACGCGACTGCCAGGCATTCACAATGTCTGCAGTTGCCGGTGCGGGTGGTACACCTAGCGGTGCTTCCAGGACGTAATTCTTATGTGCAACAATGAGGATAATCCTCAAGTTACGGACCCAGTTCGTGTAATTGCTACCATCATCTTTCAACTTAGCTTTCTCAAGGAACGCATTAAAATTCAACAGAACAACAGCACGGGCCATCTATCTACAACAACATAGACAAGCAAAAATACTATCAGGTACTAAGTTCATGATAAATTTAAGTTCAATTAATCATATTAGTTAAGAACTCCCACTTAGATAGACATCCCTCTAATCATCTAAGTGATTACGTGATCCGAATCAACTAAACCAAAACCGATCATCTCGTGAGATGGAGTAGTTTTCAATGGTGAACATCACTATGTTGATCATATCTACTATATGATTCACGCTCGACCTTTCGGTCTCAGTGTTCCGAGGCCATATCTGCATATGCTAGGCTTGTCAAGTTTAACCCGAGTATTCTATGTGTGCAAAACTGGCTTGCACCCGTTGTATGTGAACATAGAGCTTATCACACCCGATCATCATGTGGTGTCTCGGCACGATGAACTGTAGCAACGGTGCATACTCAGGGAGAACACTTGTACCTTGAAATTTAGTAAGGGATCATCTTATAATGCTACCGACATTCTAAGAAAAATAAGATGCATAAAGGATAAACATCACATGCAATCAAAATATGTGACATGATATGGCCATCATCATCTTGTGCTCATGATCTCCATCATCGAAGCATCGTCATGATCTCCAACGTCACCGGCGCGACACCTTGATCTCCATCGTAGCATCGTTGTCGTCTCGCCACCTATTGTTACTACGACTATCGCTACCGCTTAGTGATAAAGTAAAACAATTACATGGTGATTGCATTGCATACAATAAAGCGACAACCATATGGCTCCTGCTAGTTGCTGATAACTTTGTTACAAAACATGATCATCTCATACAACAATTTATATCACATCATGCTTGACCATATCACATCATAGCAAGCCCTGCAAAAACAAGTTAGACGTCCTCTATTTTGTTGTTGCAAGTTTTACGTGGCTACTACGGGCTTCTAGCAAGAACCGTTCTTACCTACGCATCAAAACCACAACGATATTTCGTCAAGTTAGTGTTGTTTTAACCTTCTCAAGGACCGGGCGTAGCCACACTCGGTTCAGCTAAAGTTGGAGAAACTGACACCCGCCAGCCACCTATGTGCAAAGCACGTCGGTAGAACCAGTCTTGCGTAAGCGTACGCATAATGTCGGTCCGGGCCGCTTCATCCAACAATACCGCTGAACCGAAGTATGACATGCTGGTAAGCAGTATGACTTGTATTGCCCACAACTCACTTGTGTTCTACTCGTGCATATAACATCTACGCATAAAACTGCCTCGTATGCCACTATTGGGGAACGTAGTAATTTCAAAAAAAATCCTATGGACACGCAAGATCCTGGTGACGCGTAGCAATGAGAGGGGAGAGTGTCGTCCACGTACCCTCGTAGACCGTAAGCGGAAGCGTTATGACAACGCGGTTGATGTAGTCGTACGTCTTCACAATCGACCGATCCAAGTACCGAACGTACGGCACCTCCGCGATCTGCACACGTTCAGCTCGGTGACGTCCCACGAACTCACGATCCAGTAGAGCTTCGAGGGAGAGTTCCGTCAGTACGACAACGTGATGATGGTGTTGATGAAGCTACCAACGCAGGGCTTCGCCTAAGCACCGCTATGATATGACCGATGTGGATTATGGTGGAGGGGGGCAACGCACACGGCTAAAGATCAATAATAAACTTGTGTGTCTTGGGGTGCCCCCCGCCCCCGTATATAAAGGAGCTAGGGGGGAGGCGGCCGGCCAAGGAGGAGGGCGCGCCAAGGGGGGAGTCCTACTCCCACCGGGAGTAGGACTCCTCCTTTCTAGTAGGAGTAGGAGAAGGGGGAAGGGAAGGAGAGAGGAGGAAGGAAAGGGGGGCGCCGCCCCCCTCCTTGTCCAATTCGGACTAGAGGGGGAGGGGGCGCGCGGCCTGCCCTTGCCACCCTCCTCTTCTCCACTAAGGCCCATATGGCCCATTATACTCCCCGTGGGGTTCCGATAACCCCCTGATACTCCGGTATATGCCCGAACTTGCCCGGAACACTTCTGAAGTCCAAACATAGTCATCCAATATATCGATCTTTATGTCTCGACCATTTCGAGACTCTTCGTCATGTCTGTGATCACATCCAGGACTCCGAACTACCTTCGGTACATCAAAACACATAAACTCATAATACCGATCGTCCCCGAACGTTAAGCGTGCGGACCCTACGGGTTCGAGAACTATGTAGATATGACCGAGACACGTCTTCGGTCAATAACCAATAGCGGAACCTGGATGCTCATATTGGCTCCTACATATTCTACGAAGATCTTTATCGGTCAAAACCGCATAACAACATATGTTGTTCCCTTTGTCATTGATATATTACTTGCCCGAGATTCGATCATCGGTATCTCAATACCTAGCTCAATCTCGTTACCGGAAAGTCTCTTTACTCGTTCTGTAATGCATCATCCCGCAACTAACTTATTAGTCACATTGCTTGCAAGGCTTGTAGTGATGTGCATTACCGAGAGGGCCCAGAGATACCTCTCCGACAATCGGGTGACAAATCCTAATCTCGATCTATGCCAACTCAACAAGTACCATCGGAAACACCTGTAGAGCACCTTTATAATCACCCAGTTACGTTGTGACGTTTGGTAGCACACAAAGTGTTCCTCTAGTAATCGGGAGTTGCATAATCTCATAGTCATAGGAACATGTATAAGTCATGAAGAAAGCAATAGCAGTAAACTAAAACGATCAAGTGCTAAGCTAATAGAATGGGTCAAGTCAATCACATCATTCTCCTAATGATGTGATCCCGTTTATCAAATGACAACTCATGTCTATGATTAGGAAACCTTAACCATCTTTGATCAACGAGCTAGTCAAGTAGAGGCATACTAGTGACGTTTTATTGTCTATGTATTCGCACATGTTTTAAGTTTCCGGTTAATACAATTCTAGCATGAATAATAAACATTTATCATGAAATAAGGAAATAAATAATAACTTTATTATTTTCTCTAGGGCATATTTCCTTCAGGCTTCATGCTCCTTGTCGATGGCTGGGCAGGCTATTGTTGGTGGCCTCGCGTCAGGCCGCGTCGGCCGCCACGGTGAGGCGACACAGGGTGTGTCCGGTGGGGAGTTCTTAGGAGGGATGGGAGGCCCCGATGTCGGGCCACCCGTCGCTGGTGCGGGGGTGCACCGGTCCGGACGCGTCCGCTCCTCCTCCCCCTTTCCTCGGCCGTGTGCCCTCTGGCAATGTTCAAGGCAGGGTGGCTGTTGGCTGCTCCATTGGCGGGTGCTGCCAGTCAGGCCAAAGCTAAGGCCTTTGGGCGCTCTCGGAGTTGCTTGGATGCAAGGCGGCGGCCCTGGCAGCGGGAGACGCGGTGTTCGTGGGTGAAGCGCGCATCTTGGGTGCGGTCAGGCAGCCATGGTCACGCGGGTGGCATGGTTGGTGATGTTTGGCGTAGCATGGTGGTTTGGCGGAGGGTTAACACCAAAGTGCATAACTTGCCCTGTCTTCTTTGGCCGACGGTGGCGGCGGCCACGAGCGTCGTTTCCTTCATGAAGGCTCCGTCGTGGTGTTCTCTGATGACCCACAAGTGTAGGGGATCAATCGTAGTCCTTTCAAATAAGTAAGAGTGTCGAACCCAACGAGGAGCAGAAGGAAATGATAAGCGGTTTTCAGTAAGGTTTTCTCTGCAAGCATTGAAATTGTAGGTGATAGATAGTTTTGTGATAAGATAAATAGTAACGAGTAACAAGTAAATAAAGTAAATAAAGTGCAGCAAGGTGGCCCAATCCTTTATGTAGCAAAGGATAAGCCTGGACAATTTCTAATAATGAGAAAGGAGCTCCCAAGGACACATGGGAATTATCATCAAGCTAGTTTTCATCACGTTCATATGATTCACGTTCGGTACTTTGATAATTTGATATGTGGGTGGACCGGTACTTGGGTACTGCCCTTACTTGGACAAGCATCCCACTTATGATTAACCCCTATTGCAAGCATCCGCACCTACAAAAGAAGTATTAAGGTAAACTTAACCACAACATTAAACATATGGATCCATATAAGCCCCTAACGGAGCAACGCATAAACTAGGGTTTAAGCTTCTGTCACTCTAGCAACCCATCATCTACTTATTACTTCCCCATGCCTTCCTCTAGGCCCAAATAATGGTGAAGTGTCATGTAGTCGACGTTCACATAACACCACTAGAGGAAAAGACAACATACATCTCATCAAAATATCGAATGAATACCAAATTCACATGACTACTAATAGCAAGACTTCACCCATGTCCTCAGGAACAAACGTAACTACTCACAAAGCATATTCATGTTCATAATCAGAGGAGTAATAATATGCATAAAGGATCTGAACATATGATCTTCCACCAAGTAAACCAATTAGCTTCAACTACAAGGAGTAATCAACACTACTAGCAACCCACAGGTACCAATTTGTGGTTTTGATACAAGATTGGATACAAGAGATGAACTAGGGTTTTGAGAGGAGATGGTGCTGGTGAAGATGTTGATGGAGATTGACCCCCTCCCGATGAGAGGATCGTTGGTGATGACGTTGGTGATGATTTCCCCCTCCCGGAGGGAAGTGTCCCCGACAGAACAGCTCCGCCAGAGCCCTAGATTGATTCCGCCAAGGTTCCGCCTCGTGGCGGCGGAGTTTTGTCCCGTAATCTTGCCCCCGATTTTTTCAGGGTAAAAGCTCTAATATAGCAGAAGATAGACACCGGAGGCCCACCAGGGGCCCAGGAGATAGGGGGCGCACCCTATAGGGGGGCACCCTCCTCTCTCCTGGACAGGGTGTGGGCCCCCTGGTGTATTTCTTTCGCTCATAAATTCTTATTAAGTCCAAAAAGATGTTTCGTGGAGTTTCAGGACTTTTGGGGTTGTGCGGAATAGGTTTTCAACATTTGCTCCTTTTCCAGCCAGAATTCCAGCTGCCGGCATTCCCCCTCTTCATGGTAAACCTTGTAAAATAAGAGAGAATAGCCATAAGTATTGAGATATAATGTGTAATAACATCCCATAATGCAATAAATAATGATATAAAAGCATGATGCAAAATGGACGTATCAACTCCCCCAAGCTTAGACCTCGCTTGTCCTCAAGCGGAAGCCAAAATCGAAAAATATGTCCACATGTTTAGAGATAGAAGTGTCGATAAAAATAAAATACGGACATGAGGGCATCAGATCATTCTTATAACAACACCATATATAGATTTTATCATATGATTTCTCGTGCTCAAGTAACAATCAATTCACAATGTCAAGTATGGTTCAAAAACTTCATTGGGAACTAATAAACTATAATCTCAGTCATTGAAGCTATTGCAATTTATCGTAACATCAAAAAGAGTCAACAATAGAGCTTTTCAGCAAGCTCACATACTCAACTATCTTGTAGTCATCTATAATTGCTAACACTCATGCAATACTTGTGGTTATGGAGTTTCAGCCAGACACTGAGAAAGATAGGGGCTTATTGTGTTGCCTCCCAACGTATTCACCTTTAGGTGATGTCAACAATAATAGCCCATGCTAACTAACATCCAATTGGATATATATATCATGATCTTTCAAACACGAGGAGCTTGCCAAAGGATAAAATGAAAAAGGGGAAAGGTGAAGATCACCTTGACTCAAGCATAAAGTAAAAACATAAAGTAAATGATAGGCCCTTCGCAGAGGGAAGCAGAGGTTGTCATGCGCGTTTAGGGTTGGATGCACAAAATCTTAATGCAAAAGAACGTCACTTTATATTGCCCCTTGTATGTGGACCTTTATTATGCAGTCCATCGCTTTTATTACTTCCACAACAAGATCGTACAAAGCTTATTTTCTCCACACTAATAAGTTATGCATATTTAAAGAGCAATTTTTTTCGCTTGCACCGATGACAACTTACTTGAAGGATCTTACTCAATCCATAGGTAGGTATGGTGGACTCTCATGGAAAAATTGGGTTTAAGGATATTTGGAAGCACAAGTAGTATCTCTACTTGGTGCAAGGAATTTGGCTAGCATGAGGGGGAAAGGCAAGCTCAACATGTTTGGAAGGTCAATAACAATATACTTTAACTGAGATGTGAGAAAACATAAACCATTACGTTGTCTTCCTTGTCCAACATCAACTCTTTTAGCATGTCATACTTAATGAGTGCTCCCAATTATAAAAAGGTGTCCAAGATAATATATTTGTATGTGAACCCCTCTTTCCTTATTACTTCATATTAATTGCAACGTTGACCAAGACTACATTCATCAACTCTCAACAATTTTTATGCCTCATACTTTCTATATGTGAAGTTATCACTATCCATAAGATCAATATGAACTCTTTTATTCTTTCTACTTTCTCAAGATCATAGCAACATAGCGAAGCCCTTGACTCAACACTAATATTTGTTATAGATAACTCACAGACTCGATTACAAAAAGAGATCATAAGCAAAACTCAAAACTACTTGATATCAAAACTTAAATCTACTAGATCAAGAAACTACTAAAAGGATCGAACTAAATAAAGCGGTAAAGATAGGAGTGTGATGGTGATACGGTACCGGGGCACCTCCCCCAAGCTTGGCAGTTGCCAAGGGGAGTGCCCATACCCATGTGATTATGTCCTCGGAGGTGGTGAAGTAGGAGTTGTTGATGATGTAGGCTTGCCGTCCGTCTTCCAAGGCATAGGCTCTCTGTCATAGAAGGATGATCGAGTCTCCGGGATCCTTAAATATGCAGCCAAACTCATCCTCTTGAATATATATTCATACTCACAGTTCTGGTTTGCAGGTCATAGATCTGGGCTTGGAGGTGCTCGATTTTCTCTTGAAGCTTGAAGATGGTCTCCCCAATGACTTTGGAATCCAGCTTGTGGTTGTTGGTGAACTTCATGATCATCATTTGGTTGGCGTTGAGTCCACGCTCCACCATCCCTTGACACTTGAAAACTTGCTGCTCCACGGCTTCGAGCTTTGTCTCCACGCTCCCGGTACACCTTGGTCCCTCCACATTGCAGATGTGCAACACCCCCTAACGCATCTCAATGGTTTGAGGGTGTTGCAGCACCTCCACGAGATAGGGGTTGATAACCCTCTCGAAAAACTTGTCCTTGGGAGCGCTTGGAGATGTCATGATGCTCTAAATCTGAAACAGAAATAGCACGAAACAAAAACAGAGGATATTTGCGTGATACGGTGGTCAAAACCTCCGGGAGTATATATAATGAATTTTTACCGACGAAAATACGTAATGTGCAAGAAAACAGAGTCCGGGAGGCACACGAGGTGCCCACGAGACAGGGGGCGCGCCCAGTAGGGGGGGAGCCCTCCACTCTCGTGGGAGCCTCGTGTCCCTTTCGGACTACTTCTTCCTTCCTAAAATTCTTAAATATTCCAAAACTGATAAAAAATGCCATTGGAGTTGTTTTGGAGTCGGTTTACTTACCGTACCACATACCTATACCTTTTCAGAGTCTGAAACATTCTGGAAAGTGTCCCTTATGTATTCCTCAGGTGTTACGGTTTCAATAATATTAGTTTCAACATTGATAGGATTGCCTGAAATATAATGTTTAATTCTTTGACCGTTTACCACCCTTGGACTCGTGCCTTCGAAGTTGTTGATTTTTATGGCACCAGAACGATAGACCTCCTCGATAACGTAAGGACCTTCCCATTTTGAGAGAAGTTTTCTTGCAAAAAATCTTAAGCAAGAGTTGAATAATAATACATGGTCTCCTACGTTAAACTCACGCTTTTGTATCCTCTTATCATGCCAGCGTTTGACTTTTTCTTTGAATAGCTTGGCATTCTCATAGGCTTGAGTTCTCCATTCATCAAGGGAGCTAATATCAAACAACCTATTCTCACCGGCAAGTTTGAAGCCGTAGTTGAGCTCTTTAATAGCCCAATATGCTTTATGTTCAAGTTCAAGAGGAAAATGACACGCTTTTCCATAAACCATCTTATATGGAGACATACCCATAGGATTTTTGTATGCAGTTCTATAGGCCCATAATGCATCATCAAGTTTTTTAGACCAATTCTTTCTAGATCTATTCACAGTCTTTTGCAAAATTAATTTGAGCTCTCTATTGCTCAACTCTACTTGACCACTAGACTGCTAATGATAAGGAGATGCGATTCTATGATTGACATCATACTTAGCAAGCATCTTATGGAAAGCACCATGAATAAAATGTGAACCACCATCAGTCATAAGGTATCTAGGGACTCCAAACCTCGGAAAAATAACTTCTTTGAGCATTTTAATAGAAGTGTTATGATCAGCACTACTAGTTGGAATAGCTTCTACCCACTTAGTAACGTAATCGACAGCAACTAGAATATGTGTATAACCATTAAAGGCAGGAAAAGGTCCCATATAATCAAAGCCCCAAACATCAAACGGTTCAATAACAAGAGAGTAATTCATAGGCATTTCTTGATGTCTACTAATGTTACCTATTCTTTGGCATTCATCACAAGATAAGACAAACTTTCGAGCATCTTTGAAGAGAGTAGGCCAATAAAAACCAGATTGTAGTACCTTGTGTGCAGTTCTATCTCCAGCGTGGTGTCCTCCATAGGATTCAGAGTGACACTTATGTAGTATCTGTTCCTGTTCATGCTCAGGCACACAACGTCTAACAACACCATCTACTCCTTCTTTATAAAGGTGTGGGTCATCCCAGAAGTAATGTCTTAAATCATAAAAGAACTTTTTCTTTTGCTAGTATGTAAAACTAGGCGGTATATATTTAGCAACAATGTAATTAGCATAATCAGCATACCAAGGAGCAGTATGAGAAGCATTGACGACCGCTAATTGTTCATCAGGAAAGCTATCATTAATAGGCAGTGGGTCATCAAGAACATTCTCTAACCTAGACAAGTTATCTGCAACGGGGTTCTCATCTCCCTTTCTATCAATAATATGCAAATCAAATTCTTGGAGCAAGAGAACCCATCTAATGAGTCTAGGCTTAGCATCTTTATTTTCCATAAGATATTTAATAGCAGCATGATCAGTGTGAATAGTAACTTTGGAATCAACAATATAAGGTCTAAACTTATCACATGCAAACACAACTGCTAAGAATTCTTTTTCAGTAGTAGCATAATTTCTCTGGGCAGTATCAAGAGTCTTACTAGCATACTGGATAACATTCAATTTATTATCGACTCTTTGCCCTAGAACATCACCTACAGCATAATCACTAGCATCGCACATAATTTCAAAAGGTAAATTCCAATCAGGTGGCTGGACGATAGGTGCAGTGATCAAAGCTTTCTTAAGTATTTCAAATGCTTCTACGCAATCATCATCAAAGACAAAAGGAATATCTTTTTGCAATAAATCAGTCAGAGGCCTAGAGATTTTAGAAAAGTCCTTAATGAACCTCCTATAAAACCGGCATGACCAAGGAAACTTCTTATACCTTTTATGTCCTTGGGACATGGCATCTTTTCAATGGCATCAACTTTGGCTTTGTCAACTTCAATACCTCTCTCAGAAATCTTATGCCCCAAGACAATGCCTTCATTAACCATAAAGTGACACTTTTCCCAATTCAGGACGAGACTAGTGTCTTCGCATCTCTGCAAAACTCGGTCAAGGTTGCTCAAGCAATCATCAAAAGAGGATCTATAAACTGAGAAATCATCCATGAATACCTCACAAATCTTTTCACAAAAATCAGAGAATATAGCCATCATGCATCTTTGAAAGGTAGCAGGTGCATTACATAAACCAAAAGGCATACGTCTATAGGCAAAAGTACCAAAAGGGCAAGTAAAAGTAGTTTTAGATTGATCCTTCGCTGACACAGGTATCTGAGAGAAACCAGAATAACCATCTAGAAAGCAGAAATGTGTGTGTTTGGATAGTCTTTCTAGCATTTGATCAATAAAAGGTAAAGGGTAATGATCTTTCTTAGTAGCTTTATTTAACTTACAGAAATCAATTACCATCCTATAACATGTAATAATTCTTTGCGGGATCAATTCATCTTTATCATTAGGAACAATGGTAATAGCTCCCTTTTTAGGAACGCAATGGACAGGGCTTACCCATTCACTATCAGCAACGGGATAAATAATACCTGCTCAAGGAGCTTTAGTATCTCCTTTCTTACCACTTCTTTCATCTTGGGATTTAGTCGTCGTTGAGGGTCTCTAACTGGTTTGGCATCGTCCTCCATATTAATTTTGTGTTGGCATAACGTGGGACTAACGCCCTTAAGATCATCCAGAGTATATCCAATAGCAGCTCGGTGCTTCTTCAGAGTTTTCAATAATCTTTCTTCTTCTTTCTCTGAAAGGTTAGCACTAATAATAACAAGATATATTTCTTTTTCATCAAGATAAGCATACTTAAGATTATCAGGTAATGGTTTGAGTTCAAACACGGGATCACCCTTGGGTGGAGGGGGATCCCCAAGAATTTCAACGGGAAGGTTATGTTTCAGCATAGGTTCCTATTTAAGGAACACTTCATCTATTTCCCTTCTTTCCTTCATAAACATATCGTTTTCATGGTCTAGCAAGTATTGTTCTAACATATCAGTTGGAGGAACAACAATGGAAGCAAGACCAATAATCTCATCCTTACTAGGTGGTTCCCTATCACGAGGTTGTCTACTAAACTTAGCAAAATTAAACTCATGAGACATACCATCTATGCCAACAGTGACAATATTCTTTTCGCAATTAATCTTAGCACTAGCCGTATTCAAGAAGGGTCTACCAAAAATAATGGGACAAAAATCATCTTGTGGGGAACCAAGAATAAGAAAATTAGCAGGGTATTTAACCTTCTCACACAAAACTTCAACATCTCTAATAATCCCAACAGGTTTAATGGTATCCCTATTAGCTAGCTTAATAGTAACATCAATGTCTTCTAATTCAACGGGTGCAATGTCGTGCATAATTTCTTTATATAAATCATAAGGTATAGCGCTAGCACTAGCACCCATATCACATAAGCCATGATAACAATGATCTCCTATTTTAACAGAAATAACAGGCATGCCTACGACAGGTCTACGTGTCTTAGTATCTGGCCTAGCAATATTAGCAGTCTCACCACAGAAATAAATAACATGCCCATGTAAATCATCATCCAAGAGATCTTTAACCATAGCAATACTAGGTTCAACATTAATTTGCTCAGGAGGTGTATAAGTCCTAGTATTACTCTTACGAACAACAGTCGAAGCTTTAGCATGATCTTTTATCCTAACGGGAAAAGGAGGTTTTTCAACATAAGTAGTAGGAACAATAGGATCACTATAGGTAATAGTCTTTTCTTCGACTGTAATAGGTGCAACTACTTTCACTTCAACCGGAGGATTATATTTAAACCACTTCTCTTTAGGGAGATCAACGTGAGTAGCAAAAGATTCACAGAAAGAAGCTACTATCTCAGAGTCAAGTCCATACTTAGCGCTAAATCCACGAAAAGCATCGGTATCCATAAAAGATTTAACACAATCGAACTTAGGTGTCATACCTGACTCCTTACCATCATCGGAACCCCGATCTTCAGAGTTGCGTTTAATTCTTTCCAATAAGTCCCATTTGAAATCAATAGTCTTCAGCATATAAGAACCAGCACAGGAAGTATCGAGCAGGTTGCGATTATCAAGAGAAAGCCGAGCATAAAAGTTCTGAATAATCATTTCCCGAGAGAGCTCATGATTGGGGCATGAATATAACATTGACTTAAGCCTCCTCCAAGCTTGAGCGATGCTTTCTCCTTTGCGAGGCCAGAAATTATATATGTAATTACGATCACGATGAACAAGATGCATAGGATAGAACTTCTGGTGAAATTCCAACTTCAATCGCTTATAATTCCAAGATCTCATATCATCATATAGCCTATACCATGTCAATGTATCTCCCTTCAAAGATAAATGGAAGACCTTCCTTTTGACAACATCATCAGGAATACCTGCAAGCTTAAATAATCCACAAACTTCATCCACAAAGATAAGGTGTAAATCGGGATGCAATGTTCCATCTCCTGCAAATGGATTGGCTAGCAGTTTCTCTATCATACCCGAGGGATCTCAAAATAAATATTTTCATAAAGTTCAGTAGGTTGAGGAGCAACTCTTTACTCTTCTGGTTGGGGTGAAGATACCCCAAACAAGCCCCTCAAAAGATTAGTTTCCATAGTGACAAGTAACAGAAAATTTCAGCACACTATATAAATGTTTCCTTACCAAGTTCCACTCACCAAAAGCGCTACACTCCCCGGCAACAATGCCAGAAAAGAGTCTTGATGACCCACAAGTGTAGGGGATCAATCTAGTCCTTTCGATAAGTAAGAGTGTTGAACCCAACGAGGAGCAGAAGGAAATGATAAGCGGTTTTCAGTAAGGTTTTCTCTGCAAGCACTGAAATTGTAGGTGATAGATAGTTTTGTGTTAAGATAAATAGTAACGAGTAACAAGTAAATAAAGTAAATAAAGTGCAGTAAGGTGGCCCAATCCTTTATGTAGCAAAGGATAAGCCTGGACAATTTCTAATAATGAGAAAGGAGCTCCCGAGGACACATGGGAATTATCGTCAAGCTAGTTTTCATCGCGTTCATATGATTCACGTTCGGTACTTTCATAATTTGATATGTGGGTGGACCGGTACTTGGGTACTGCCCTTACTTGGACAAGCATCCCACTTATGATTAACCCCTATTGCAAGCATCCGCAACTACAAAAGAAGTATTAAGGTAAACCTAACCACAATATTAAACATATGGGTCCATATAAGCCCCTAACGAAGCAATGCATAAACTAGGGTTTAAGCTTCTGTCACTCTAGCAACCCATCATCTACTTATTACTTCCCTATGCCTTCCTCTAGGCCCAAATAATGGTGAAGTGTCATGTAGTCGACGTTCACATAACACCACTAGAGGAAAAGACAACATACATCTCATCAAAATATCGAACGAATACCAAATTCACATGACTACTAATAGCAAGACTTCACCCATGTCCTCAGGAACAAACGTAACTACTCACAAAGCATATTCATGTTCATAATCAGAGGAGTAATAATATGCATAAAGGATCTGAACATATGATCTTCCACCAAGTAAACCAATTAGCATCAACTACAAGGAGTAATCAACACTACTAGCATCCCACAGGTACCAATTTTTGGTCTTGATACAAGATTGGATACAAGAGATGAACTAGGGTTTTGAGAGGATATGGTGCTTGTGAAGATGTTGATGGAGATTGACCCCCTCCCGATGAGAGGATCGTTGGTGACGTTGGTGATGATTTTCCCCTCCTGGAGAGAAGTGTCCCCGGCAGAACAGCTCCGCTAGAGCCCTAGATTGATTCCGCCAAGGTTCCGCCTCGTGGCGGCGGAGTTTTGTCCCGTAAGCTTGCCCCCAATTTTTTCCAAGGTAAAAGCTCTAATATAGCAGAAGATAGACACCGGAGGCCCACCAGGGGGCCCAGGAGATAGGGGCGCGCCCTATAGGGGGGGGGGCGCCCTCCTCTCTCCTGGACAAGGTGTGGGCCCCCTGGTATATTTCTTTTGCTCAGAAATTCTTATTAAATCCAAAAAGATGTTTCATGGAGTTTCAGGACTTTTGGGGTTGTGCAGAATAGGTTTTCAACGTTTGCTCCTTTTGCAGCCAGAATTCCAGCTGCCGGCATTCCCCCTCTTCATGGTAAACCTTGTAAAATAAGAGAGAATAGCCATAAGTATTGAGATATAATGTGTAATAACAACCCATAATGTAATAAATAATGATATAAAAGCATGATGCAAAATGGACGTACCATTCTCCTCTCTCCGCGTTGCTCCGGGTGAAAACTTGATCCTCGGGGTCGGGTGGTGGCGACTATCGATGTCGTGCCCTTTTTGAAGGCACCGCCTTGGAGTCCATGCTTCATCACTGTCCCGCTTCACTTCTCGGTGGCTAGGTCTCGGGAGGTCCTCGTCGGCCCCAAGTAATTTCTTTTGGCTCATCCTTAGTGTGCTTAGTGGTCGATTGGGTAGTGTTGTGGTGCATTGGTACCCTTGTATCTTGCCTTGGGTGTGTGTGTTGTGTGGAGTGGTGGCGTGTTGTATCCGGATTTGTTTCTCTGGTCGTGGCTTTATATATGAAGCGGGGCGAAAGCCTTTTTCGGTAAAAAGATGAACAGTGCTACAATGGATGAACAGGCGATTGGTTTTTTTATTCATTGGGCATTGGCTCAAGCGCTAAAAGTGCCATCATTACGAAGAAAACTATTGAGAGTAGAATCAAGAGACAACAAGAGACCAAGTAAAAATGATTACAATGTAGTCTTTATTGATCATGTTCAACGTATATATACAATCGGGAAGGATGCATCCAACAGAGGCGTCTCTTGGTGAAGGCGTCTATTAGGAGGAGTCGGGCAAGCCAAAGTGCTAGCCACACGCATGGTGCGGGAAATGCTGGGATTTCCCTAACTAACCACTGAGGTTAATTTTTTTTTGAGGGAACCACTGAGGTTAATTAGTTTTAACAAAAACAACTAGCCTTGCAGGCCTAGGGGTGTGCGGTGTGCCAGCCCATCAGTGTAATCACAGAGATTAACGCAGGCCTCGGGCTGTTCAAGCCTTAACCAGTTTTTTCGAATTCAAATACTACACGGGTCCACACGCAGTAGGCTGCACAATCGTATGGCGTGGACCATAGGTTCAGCGGAACCATGGTCCAGAATCACGCCTCTCATTAATGATGCCTAAAAGCATATTAACATGAACGCAATGATGTTATATTCCCTGTGAGCAATCAAAGACAAGCAAAAAGGTATTGATATATATTAATACTCCCTCATACTAAATCAGCTAAAATTTGATATGGATCGGAGGGAGTAGCACAATTCAGATGGAAAAAGAGAGGTACGCTACTTTTCCTCTCATAGCATGCATGTTCCGTTGGATCATGAGTGACGAAGGTGACCAGGACATCATTGGGAGATATAGTGTTAAAATTCGGTCTTTGTTAGATCATCATCACCATAGTTGGATCATAGCTCCAAGGAACTTACACAACCATAGCTCTTCATTGGCACAAACAAACATTTCAAGCTCCGAAATAAAGTTTTTGGAGTGTCATCATCGTTCCTTACAAACACGGTGACTTCCTGCCTCAAAAACTCTAATTTTGATAGTCGAATGTGTTCTTCACCTTCAAAACATCTCGGCAAGACAATCCTAAATCTCCTTGACGGTCTTTACGAGGGTGATGGAATCTTGATGGTCTGTGGGCACGTCTTGATGGAGCATGTAAAGGGCGGTAGCATTGAGGATCATCTCCGGCTTCCCTTGCAGTCCGATTTGCACGGATCGTATGGGTTGAAGCCAAGAATGACGACATCCCAAAGTTGAGTGGAATCACTGCGAACATGAGACTCCATGGAATGTTTCCAGTTAGAAAAACGAGAAACATCCAAGGTGGTTGGAGCCTCGGTGTGATTATGTGTTCGTGCTCACCTCATTTAGCAAAAAGAATTATATGTTTTCTAAACATTTTGTGTGGGTCCATCGATGGGGAGGGTGAAATGCGTGCTCGCCATCTTGACCGTCCATCACGACCGGACGGACGTTAGCTCTCTTCTCATCGACTCGGGAACTTCAATAAACTAGTGAGCATGCACGTGCAACGCACGTATTATCGTGTGAAATATCAATAAAATGAACAAAAATATAAGCAAGACAATAGAGAATTAGAGATGTTTAACAATTGTGGAAATAATCATAACTTGATGTAAAAATAAGATCATAACTTGCAAAAATTAAATGTATAGCAAAAATAACCTAAACTTGCCGAAATAATAAAGATGTACATAGCATCTTCTACTCTCTCAGTCCGAAAATAAACTTTGCAGTACTGAAGTTCTTTAAGAACGTACATATGTACATAGTATCTTCCAAAAACTGAAGTTGCTTCTTTCTTTATGACAACGTTTGAGGTGTACAACACTGAACAAAAGAGACTATAGGAACATGTAGTGTCTTTAGCACAAAAGAAGTTGTACAAGTTATTCCAAGGATGTCAAGATGAAATGTTAGTAGATGCACCAGCTGACATCGGGAATCTTGCTAGACCACTGTTTAGAGGTCCTAAACTGCAGTGTTGCATCTGAGTATGGACACTCTAGCTACAGTTACAATCCATTGGACAGATGAACTGTGAAATCTCAAACCATTTTTCAACTCTCACATGCTACACCTCTGAGAGTTTCGGGAAAAGTAGAAGTTCAAATATTAGCCGTGGTACAAATATTAAGAAACTTGATGTACTATCTTACATTTGTTTGCATAGAAACCAATAAACAAACATCACTCCAGTCCAGAGTAGCACGGCAAACAAAATAAAGACTATCTGTAGACAAGAACGAAAACTATGTTAATAAGCTACACAGTGCCACTTGAATGGGAGAATACATATTGCTAATACACTTTGTCACTCCTCCATGGAGAATGAATGAATTGTAATTCGCAAAACTTTCTTCCAGGTGAATGAGTGCATCGAGGTAAAATTGCAGACATGATTATATCATTTGTGGGGACAAAAAATACTTTAAAGAAAGCAACAACTCCAAAGGATAATTTACGACTTTCAGCTCAAGACGATTTGCCTCTATCACCGGCATTTGAAAGACCGATGAACTGAAGATCTAAGGTGCCACAGGCATAGAAGTTTCAAGTGACATTTCTATTTTTAGTAAACTGAAGAAATATAGTAATAAAAGGGAAGCTAATGCCATGTGTGCACAACCAGCATATGAAAGACCAATGTATTATAGGAGGGTATATTTAGTTCATAGATAATCAGTGAACAAGAGGGCATAATTTCAGTTCATAGCCAGCCTACTATATAATTCATGCTAATTAAAAGACACTACTCTTAACCCGTCTTCAATAATTCTACAGCGAGAGCAAATTAGAACACAACCTTTAATTATAAATTCATTTTCTAAGAAGACATTTTCATCACCATGTCATGTTTTACAAAGTTCCCCTGGCCAACGGTTAAAATGTAAGAAAAAAATACATTTCAACAGTCATGCTCTCTGGAAACACAACTTTTTGGTACGGTGTGTAAGGTGGGTGGTTTGGTAACCCCGTTTATAGAAGTTTAATGGTGAATAAACCTCAATGTGAGAGTGGGTCTTACCACACTTCCAAGGACTTTAAAGCCTCATCAGGAGCATTTCAAGCCAAATTCATGGCCAGGCTATAAAATCTCCAGAAAATAATACAAGTGAGGTTAATATTGCAAGGCAGCCTTATCAGAGAACCCTTGTTACAGCTTGAAGAGATAAATGCTTCAGCAATTATGAGAGTTTTGCTGACCTACGAGTTTATCTGGCACCATGAGGGGGCATCAGGAGAGAGTGGCCGATTTTCGGTGAATTTATGCTGTACTATCATCATGGGAGAGAGGAGTTAATACATACTGAATGAATGCGGCAAAAAGCATTATAGATGCTCTTGCATTTAATTGGAACCACGAATAGCTAGAAACAAGTGGGGCCTGACCAAAAGCTGCAAGTAGAAACACATGATGTTAGATATGAGAATTGTTGTACAGAGATGAACCATAGCACAGTCTAATAGAAAAATACATGTTTGTGATAATTGGTCATGGTTAAGACAGTTGAGAGCTGCAACTCCCTTTTGTGATCAGGATATATGATGTTTCGTGTTGTATTCCGCTTTCTTCTCATCAAACATTGGATTATGTGTCATATTTGCACTACAATCCATAGTTATGTTTCCTTAAACAGGGAACATTCTCTTGATTCAAACAGAGGCACATTAATTTTTCTCTTACTCATTTGCAGATATAAAGTACAAATGATAAACAATATATAGAAGGGCATAGAGATAGTGGTGAATATCATTTAGGCACGAAGTATAGTAATGTGAACCAGATCCTGACTATTATGTACAAAGCATCACCAAACAGTTTCATAAAAATAAAATAAAGATTTGAGTATTAACCGCTATATGACTTGGGAGAAATGTACGTGTATAATATAGTTTTAAATAATTTAGGGTGTTTGGCATCAACAAATATTGCAGTTATAAACCATAGTATCATATATACTGTATGTTTTGAGTATTAAAAAAACAGGTCAGGACCTCTTTTTTCTAAACTGAGAACGCTTTTTTCCCTTCTCTTTCTCACCCCATCCACACTTCACTACTGCATAGTCTTTTCTACTTGAGTGCTTCAGTTGCATCTTAGTTCTGAGCCGTGCGTACAAACTTTAAAGCATTTGCTAGACAAAGATACTTGTTCATCGTTCATCATTCAGGATACTGATGGGTAAAAGTGGACAGTGGTTGTGGAAGGTCCAGGTCCTTCAACATGGCATCAAGCATGGCTTTGATTGGGATTTCGACGATGCCCATGGTCTCAACCTATGAAGAATGCATGGTGTCATTGGGTAAGGCAAAGGAGAAAAATAACAACGGGTAGTTTCATATAAAAAGCACTCTACAATTAATCAATCTGGAAAAAGGGTGATTCTAACCTTCAGTGTCATTCTGGACTATTCTGGACTTCTGGTGACGATTTCCCCGCAATAAAGGTATTCTTTTACCGCTATAGTTCAGAACTATCAAACCAGGGTGGAGAATAGATTATGGTAGATGGTGCAAAATTGGGTTGAATATGTCTTCTTGAAGAATAAATTAATCATAAATCATGGTGACAATGTCACCCCCCCCCCTCTACATCCCTCTCAATAACAGCCAAAGCAACCACTAGAAGACAATTTGTTTTATTACTTTCACCCATCATTCTACCCCTCGATTCACTCTATTTTTCACCCACTTTGTTACAACACATTGATTCTCCACTGTGGCCTGACAACTAACAAAGAGACATCATGTGCCATATATTAACATGAATATCAAATTTTAAAAAGCCATGTAGAATTCCAATTGCACATAACACTATTGCCAATTCATGCACGACAAATTTGATAATCACAATACCAGATATTCTACTATAAACAATTCACAAATACAATGTACAATATTGGAACTTCATGTCTAAAAGAGAAATTGGATTACATGCATAAGACAATAAGTATCCTTGGTAGCCCCCATGTATCTGTTGGGTACTCATGCTTCAATTCAACATGACCAGTACTACATGGGTGGTCATTTTGAATTTTTGACCTAAACTGAGCATGGCCGAAAGGGCACTCTTTTGTAAACTATGTCAGCTCTCTTGGAAAAAGAAAACCACTACCAACAATTTTTTATCCTAGAATTTCAAAAAATATATCATAAAAAGCCCATTTCATTCTGGAAGGAGCTGAGTTTCATCAATGGTCATCATTCTTCTGAGGATTATGAGATACGGTAAACAACAATGCTTGCTTCATGGCTTGCAAGCGCATAAAAAAGGGTAGTAACATTTGTATGTTTGTGAAAATCAAATCATATATTGCTGATTATAATGTGAAACAGCATGATCATCCATTTATAGCAAGTCCATTTCAATGCTTGCTTCATGAATTGCAGCTAGTGAAAATCATGTATGGTGTTTTGTGTCCTTAAATCAGTTTAAAATTCTACCCGGCTAGTAAAAATGACATAGGTGGCAAAAAATTCAACTGTATTCAAATAACAAGGTTGGGACAAAGTTTTGTATAAGAGGGTACTATTACTCATGAATAAGGCAGCCCATACAAAAATTGAAAACATAGAACAACCAAAATGAAACGACTAAAAGACACATAGTAAGCGTAACGTACTGAAATTATAGTTGCAGAAGTAAATATGGTTTGTTTAAATACCAGCAGGTATGAACTTCTTGTGAGAAACATGTATCAAGCTTCCACTCTGCTAACAAGGATAATCACGTCTCTGTCTACCCTGTTTCAGTAACTTGAAACAGGTTGATCATATTACAGTCTTGTATGTTCTCTTGGACAAACACCCATCATCTTTGTGTATGGAGGTCAATGCAAAATATTATCAGAATTATTGTTATATGTTGGCGAAAGATTTATAAATAGTGTTATTTGTTTGCAAAAGGAAATGAAAGCACTACTGCTGGTAATCTTACTGCCAATATTTAAGTGTACTTTCATGTCCCATATATATGATATCACATAGTTAATCATTGGTCGGGGAACAGAACAGTCCAGACTGGTTCGCTCTAAAGAACTGATGTTTGAAGAAGCAAAGTAGTTGTTTTAGCACTCACCAGAGCCTTTGGTGCATTGAAATTGAATGGTCGTACATCAATACATGTTTGTACCATCTAAACTAAAGCTCCACCTTGTCTTTCACAACTGATGCGTCGCCACAAACCTGGTGATTCCTACATTTTTTTCCATCCACTTCATGCCCCCTAAGAAGAAAATCAGTCAGATAAGTAGAGACCAAACCTGAATGGCTATGCCAGGTTGCTTCGTGGCTTCGTCCACCATCACCAAGAGCTTTCAAAATCACATGAGGAATATATGTGTTAGTTATTGCTCACACTTCGCAAACCCAATATGGAATCACAATCACATGCATAACTCATTTGTATGCCATATAACAATCATATATCGTTTTTGTATATGTATATGTGTGTGAAAAATAAGTACATCTAAGAAGACCTTTTATATGTACATCATGTTTTTATTTATAGGAAAATAATAAAGAACATTCAGCACCATACAATCAAAGCCGCCCTTGGGCCATGGCGGCGAGTGCGACGGCCTAGGAGCCAGCCCGATCAGGCGCGACCCTGTGCTTGCCTACTGCATATGTATTGCTAGAAAAAAAAATACTACTATTACGCAAAGAAACAGGCCCAGCCCATGAAAGGAGGCAAGTCACGACAAAAACGCATTCCTTTCCTTCGTTCTCTCACAGAAACACCCCGTCAATCATCTAAAAAAAACACCGTCAATCCAGTCTCTCCATCTTCTTCTTCCCCAATTGATTGTCCCCAGTTTCTAAGAGGCGACTCCAATTCCCCAAGCTAATCAATGATTCTTGGGTATGTTTTATCCTATAAACTACCCCAAAGCCCTTATGTGGGTGGAGGCGAGAACGGCAACCCGCAGTGTGACCATCTATCATCTAGGCCATGGCTAGGCTTAGAGGGCAGGCCATGTAGAGATGGAGTCCGGGCACTGTTCAAGCGAAGCGCTCAGGCCATCGTCGATTCATGTAAATTTTTTCATCTCGATTGTTTGAACCTGGTCTATTTGTTTTTGGTATGCTATGATTACTTGATGTTACATTGGCTTGATTATCTCTTTTACAACATTACAATCAGGTAGGTTCTGCTGATTATGGCACTGCTTGCATTTGGATTATTGGATAGCTGGAGTGTGGGCTTTCTTCTAATTTACTCCAAGGACATGATTCTAGAATTCAGGTGTTCTCTCCCCTGTATTGAACAATGTTGCCAGAAGAAACAACATTTATCTGGTTGTGTGAAAATAAAAAGAGGAAACTTGCAGATCAATTTGCTGAATTCAGAAAGGTGCTATGCATAGATTCGTTTTGTGAAATGTCACTGGCGAGGAGGTGTTGGATGTTCATAGTATTGAAGAATAACGACCTCATGAAAACTTAATTGTGAAAAGTTGTGTCAATGAGAGTTCTACAAATTTGCTAGAGAAATTTATACTTGCCTTTATAATGACTTCTCGTGGTAGACGATGCATAGGATAGTACCTTCTGGTGCGACGGACGGCGGCTCCGCGGCTCTGGCTCTCCCGTGGCGAAGGGCGGCGACCTGGGGCGCCTCTCCCATGGCGCGCGACGGGCTGCGACTTGCCGGCAACTCCCGCAGCAAAGGGCAGCGGCACCGGCTCTCCCACGGCGAAGGGCGGCGACCTGCGATGGCTCTCCCCTGGCGTGCGACGGGCGGCGGCTCCGGCTCTCGCCCGGCGAAGGGAGG
>NC_041381.1:130001633-130009403 GCF_002162155.2 Triticum dicoccoides | reverse complement strand
CCCGTGGCTGGGGAGGCGGTGACCCGCGGTGGGGGCGGGCTCCCGCGGCTGGGGAGGCGGCGAACGACGCGGCGGGGGCGGGCTCCCGGTGAGCTACGGCGGCTTCCCGTGGCTCCGGCGGCGCGAGGCTGCGGGAGGCGAACGACGGGGGAGGAGAAGGTGAAGGTCGTGCGGGCGACCGATTTTCTTAGTGCGGGGCGATTAGCGATCGATCATGGCTTGTTGCGTGGTTGGTAGCGTTAAACACAGAACGATTAAGGACCATTAGATTTTGACGATGAATGGATGTGATTGTTTGTATCCGTCCTTTTCTTTCTTTTATAGTGGTAGTAGTAGATAGTAGATTAATCAATACCCACCCACGTTTCCTCGTTCTCTTCTGCCCGCCGCCTGCTGTGCTCTGCTCTCCCCACTGCCCAGTCCAGTCCACACTACCCACCCAGCGACTCCGCCTCCACCGAAACCCCAATGCGGTCGCCGCGACTCCGCCGCCAGCCGGCGCCGGCGCCATCGCGGGCTTCGGATCCGGCGGAGCCCACTGAGGTCTTCTCCGTCGGCGAAGCGGTGGAGGTGTTCCCGGACGAGGGAGCCTACCGCGGGGCCCACCTCCCCGCCGTCGTCGCGCGCTTCGACCCCGACCTCCGCAGCTACGCGGTCGAGTACGACGCCCTCGCCGTCTCGGGGGCCTCCGGCCGCGCTCTCCCGGAGACCGTGCCCGCGTCACAGGTCCGCCCGCGCCCACCGACACCGTCGCCGGCGCCCCACGCTGAGCACGCCGCCGTGGACGCGCTCCGAGACGGCGCGTGGTGGCTCGGCGTCGCCCTCCTCGGCGGCGACCGGGCGGGCGGGAAGGTCGCGGTTTGCTTCCCGGCGACGAGGGAGGAGGCAGAGTTCGACGCGGCCGATGTCCGGCCCCACCTCGAGTGGGTCGCCGGCGAGTGGCGCTCCCCCGAGGACATGGTACGAGTTCCAGCACATCTTGCAAAAAGATCGTCTTTTTGTGCCGTTGTATCCCCATTCAAACTGGGGGAGCCCCCTTTGTTCCATGGTTAGGGTTAGTAGAAGAACATCTTGCAATGTTCGTCGGATTGCTGTTACCTAGGCTTTGTTGTTGAATGCGGTAGCGCATTCATCTCCATGTGATTTCGTGGTTAGGGTTTCTGTGGGGAATCCCATTTTGTTCTCTCGTAGTCTGGTTAGGGTTATGATTTACAAGATGATCTTGCAAATTTGCAATGCGCTGGAGTTTTCTGCATTAGCATTGCAAATGCGAGATTAGTGTCGTTGCTTCTGCGCTTTTGTTAAGTGTGGTATTGATGGATTGTTGCTGAATGTTGTATTTGATGGAGTGCACTTTCTAGGTGTAGTGCTTGTGCCCCACTGTCTGGAAGATTTCAGTTCATCAAATTTATTGAATAAATTCCTCTGGGCTTCCGGAGGGCATGTGTTCTACTCCCTCTGTACCATAATACTTGTAGCTGGGGAACTAAAACTTAGTTCTCCCAACTACTAGTATTGTGGTACAGAGGGAGTACTTATTAACAAATGGCGGTTTGTAGTTGTCAGACCAAGCTAGTTGGATTTGTTGAATGTGTTATATAGATTCATACCGAAACAAAGTGAGCCTAGTTGGTGTACATCTGCAATGAGTTGCTGGTCGATATTGCTGCTGTTACTTCTCCTGACATGTTTTTGTTATAGTAAATATGTATCATACTGAAACAAAGTGAACCTAGTTTGTGACTTGGTGTACATCTGCAATGCGTTGATGGTCGAGAACGCTGCTGTTACTTCTCCTGGCATGTTTCTTTTATTACAGTTTCTGAGCCTCAGTGCAAGTTGACATGACAAGATTGTTATGGAACTACATTCCTGAATTGTTGATGATCTTCCAAATGCTTTATGCTGAAATTTATTGTTTTAGAGGGATTTCTGTTTTCTCCTATATATTACATATGTTGGTATTTTATCTTTTACTTCTAGGTGCGTCTTAAGTGCATGTAATCATCGGCTAGGATAGAACATATGGGATGATTTGGATTCCTTTTCTGATTGCTCTAGAGTTATACTCCCTCCGTCCGAAATGGATGTATCTAGCATAAAGTTGATACCTACTCCCTCCGTCCCAATCTTGTCTCTCAAATGGATGTATCTAGCACTAACTTGGTGCTAGATACATCCATTTGAGGGGCAAGCTTTTTCGGACGGAGAGAGTAGGTATCAACTTCTATATTATGCCCTCAATTGTGTTGGTCATGGTAATTTTATATTAGAGTTTCTTACTTTTCAAAGTTTTCTTTACTTGTGTATTTTTATCACCTTCTTTTAATTATTGGTTGCTGAACAACTACTCTTTGTCTACCAGGAGACATCCAAGAGAACGCCGTATGCGAAAGGAGCACAAATAGAAGTTGCCAGGTTGGAAGCTGATTCTGTTGTTGCTTGGTTCCCTGCAATTGTTGCAAAGACTATCTGGAAAAATAACATCTTGGTGGAGTACCCTTTCTGGAAGGGTAGTGAACGGTTCAATGAGATTGTCGATATCAAGCACATCAGACCTTGCCCGCCACGTGCATCAGTTATTAGTTTCTGCATCAATGATGATGTTGAAGGCTTCCAGGATGATGGCTGGTGGCCAGGGAAGATCACTGAGATCCATCCCAAGTTAACGTATACATTTAAGTTAAGAACTTCAGGAAAGAAGGTTCAGTTACACCAGAACACACTGAGGCTTCGATATGACTGGACTGATAACCAATGGAAGCAAGTTGCACAGGTGTGTACAGAATCTTTCGAGTTACATTTCTTTGAAATGTTTGCACTTTATGTAGATGCTTCCTGCACTGCTTTTATGTGTTTATGTTCTTAGTGCTATAATCAATTTCTATGGTGTGAAAAGGTGAGGATTCTTAAAGTTGCTTTCCTTGTAGCGAAACCTACTTTTACTTATGAATCAAGCCTATTTGCCTCTTTGAATTGGATGATTTCAATCCATATGATTTTTTCTACAGGGAGTGTTGGATAGGCAACCATATCTCTTGGATCGCTTTCCTATGAGGACTTTTAGCATGAGATTGTATCTCTTGGATTTTTTTCCTTTATGTGCATGGCAACTATGGCATACGTTCATGACTAGTATCTAGAGAAAATTCCTGTGTTTTTCCTGTGGTCCAACAGCACAGCTCCTAATCCGTACTTCTATGGTTTTCAATTCCTGTTTTCAGAGAACTTTGCAGTTTTTGTTGACACATGAGCTGTGGTTGATACCAATATTTGCTGTATTAGTGCTTAAGAATTTTGTGGTGATTCGTGATGCTCTTGTTCTGGCATTTTCTAACTATTGCATGGTCAATTGCGCAGTTCCCTTTAAGGCTTTAACTATGAAATTTGTGTGCAGGAACTATGTTAACAAACTCGAGATATTAGATATATTTTCTTCTCAGAATTGTTAACCTGGCTAAATTATTAGTTATTAATCCTGCTGCCGTGATATCTGTTCCAGTGACGCAATATGCAGTTCACCCTGTTGCCTCCTCTTTTTATTGTTTTTCTGGATCAAAGGGATAAAACATACATCTCTGGCCTCTTTTAGCTGAAGTACCTACCACTTCACCACCCTCTTGCAGATACACAGGTAGGAACATATTAAAAACTAAATCAGAGATAATGAAACCTTTTTCTGTTTTTGAGGAAGAATCAGCTCCATTACTTGACACTGCTAAAGAGGCATCGTATTATCTGTACTTAGGAACTAAGGATGACCAAATGTAGCACCTTTTACTGTCTCTTTTTGTTGCCTAGCCTCTTGTCAGTGGATATAGTACTAATCGCCAACAAAAATCAAATATGTTATGAGCCACATCCATGGCAATTGCATCAGCCAGACAATCACTTGCACAGTCAAACTGATTGAGTTTATAACTTGATGAGAGGGAAATTCAAGGAATAGCTGGACTCTAGAGTTCTCTATTCCGGTATTATCAATGCTCTCTCATCCAGCAAACCAAATTAATCAAAAGAATCCCTGGGCAGTTCCTCTAAGTTTGGTGAAATTAGAATAAATCTGTGTTTCGTGTTGAATTCTGAAATTGTAAGATGCGATGCAAACTCATATCTGTTTCAGTAACACAATATGCAATTCACCCTGTTGCCTCCTCTTTTTATTGTTTTTTCTCGATCAAAGGGATGAAACATTCATCTCTGGCCTCTTTTAGCTGAAGTACCTACCACTTCACCACCCTCTTGCGGATACACAGATATGAATATATTTAAAAACTAAATCTGAGAGAATGAAACTTCTTCTGTTTTTGAGGAAGAATTAGCTCCATTACTTGACACTGCTAAAGAGGCATCGTATTGTTGTCTGTACTTAGGAACTAAGGATGACCAAATGTAGCATCTTATACCGTCTCTGTTTGTGTTGCCTAGTGGATATAGTACTAATTGCCAAAAATATCAAATATGTTATGAGCCACATCCACGACAATTACATCAGTCAGATAATCACTTGCACAATCAAACTGTTTGCCTATTCTGGTATTATCAGTGCTCTCTCATCCAGTAGATCAAATTTATCAAAAGAATCTGTGGGCAGGTTCTAAGTTTGGTGAACCTAGAATAAATCTTTGTTGTCTGTTGAATTCGGAAATTGTAAAATGAGATGCAAACTCACATCAACGATGATGATTACTTATTCCTCTGTACTTTATGTTTAAAGCAATTTAAACTGCCAACGTTTCTAACCATTGTCGCCTTTCTATGGCCTTTGGCCATCTTTCAGAATCTGTCGGGAACAAAATTCACAGGAGGCGACAGGGTTGAAGTCAGCAGCGACGAGGAAGGTTTCCACGGAGCGTGGTTCCAGGGGACCGTCATCAAATCCGTGGGACACAAGTTCCTTGTGGAGTACGATGCACTGAAGGACGATGACGAGACCACGCCTCTGAAAGAAACCATAGGGGAGGAGCACATCAGGCCCTCCCCTCCGGCCATCCCTGTCACCAGCGGTTTCAAGGTCCTTGACGAGATCGACGCCTACACCAACGATGGGTGGTGGGTCGGTGTGATATCCGAGGTCCTCAGCGACCAGAAGTACAAGGTTTACTTCAAGGCGTACAAGGAGCAGGATGAGTTTGAGCTCGAGCAGCTGAGGCGTCACTGCGATTGGGTGGGGGGAAGGTGGATGCAGGCTTCCCCGGTAATAACCTCTACCGCCTATCCGTTTTCTCCGCATCTAAGTTCACAGCTGATAATGAAATTAGCACTAGTGATGATGATTTACTGATAGCAGCTAGCACAGCTGGATAGCTACTACCCATGTTTGTCTCATCTTTACATTCAGTTATTATTATCACCATCTGTTTCTTTGCTATCGGTCAATCACATGTGTTTGTCCAAACTCAGTTTTTCATTGACAATCTATGATCCTTGCAGGCATTGGAGATGTGACGGCTGAAGGGATGCACGCATTTTTTGTACAGGAGCCTGGGATAATTAGTACCCATGAGAGAGTGGCTTCACTAGTTATGATGCTCGCTGAACTGAAGCTGTGTTATGCGCATGGAAAGGCCAGCAAATCGGCAGTAGATGGCCTTTCTGCATTGCCATTCCCGCAGCAGGTGAGCTAGATGAGATGTTCGTCGACGGGAGACTTTCACCGTCGCATGTAAGGTTCGTCGTGCTTTTATGTAAACCACCTAAGAACAAACCTGTGTGAACATCGTCGCTATTCACGATTCCGCGAGTCCCCGCGTCTGAAAATCGAGCCGTGCTCGCCGTAGATTGCTGTTGTGCATTCGTTCCGTGTGATCTGGCCTGCATGGAGCGTTTTAAGCACTTGAGCCGAGTGTAACCGCCAACGGTTCGTTCGTCCTTGTGATAACTGTGTTGGCTACGCCCCGGTTTAAAAGTTGGAATTCAATGTGGCGTGAGGGAGGGAACATGGCCGGATTGATTGCCTTGGCGGTAGAGGACGACGAAGGTTTGTTGATAGTGACGACGCGTCGTGGTTGTACTAGGCGCGAGTTTATTTTGACGGGGCCATGCAAATAGCATTTTCTCTGTGTTGTGTCGTGTGCGATATGTGCATCAACACATCTAAATTAGTGCAAAGTTGAGACACAAAGTGTGATCCAACAGAATGTTTCTGTCTCAGCTTCAAACGTTTTTGCTCTTCGGAGCGACACTCTACCTGAGTTGTTGGTTTTTTTGTGCGAAATCAGATACGATCATGTTAGTTAAAAAATGATGCAACACCACAAGGAAAAGAACAGTGGCCGCCAAAAATCTGTTGGGATTTTGCCGGACCTTTTGTTTTCGTTTAGATGGAGACGGTGAAGGCAACGGCGTGGGCGTGACGCCGCGCACCCGCCTACGCCCGCGCTCCTGGGGAGCAGGCGCTGCGCGCTCCTGTCATGGCCGCCGCGTCCCTGTCGAGGTGCCGGCGAAGAACGACGCGCGCCTGGTGTCGTGCTTGTCACGAAACCAGGTGTCCCAGAGCCCGGAGTCGAGGCGTACCTGGCATCGTAGAAGAGGTCGTTGGGAGGAGGCGGTGGCGGCGCTCGATCTCCTCGTCGCGCGCACGGCCGCTCGTCGGGACCGGCGGGATGGGGATCCGGTCGACGGAGAGATGCCAGTTCTTGGGGAGATGGATGTCGCTCCAGGGGAGCGGCGTTCTCGTCTCCCAATAACGGTGGCACACTGACGCGCGGATGTAATGCCGGTCGCGCTCGCCGGCGGGCGTGGGCGCGATGGAGAAGGCGGGCGGCGCGGGGGCCCGGCGTGGTGGCGATGGCGACGCGGGCTCCTGTTTATTCACCGAGCCGCGGCGGCGCCCCGACGAGGAACCAACCTCGCGGTCGTGCTTGCCTTTGAGGCCGTAGTTCCAGAGGCCCATGGCTGCGGGCGGCCGGCAGACGAGTTTCTTGGCTAGGGTTTGGGAGCCGCGGGTTTCGAGGAGGCCGCGGGGTGGCGTGGGGCAGTTGGACGACGACCCGTCCACGCTTCCCACTTAAAGAAGGACGGCGACCGTTCGACGTGCGGATGACAGGTGGGGCCGCCCGCTCGTGCGCATTGATGTTGGCGGGTGGGAGGTAGGTGGCCGCCTGCCACGCGGCCCCGACGCGGACGAGGCGCGTGTCTGTTTGGTGTCCGCCGCGACCCAAACCCGGCGCAAGTTTTGCGCTTGAAATGGGTCGGCCCGGACACAAAACGGACAGGATAGGTCCGGGCCGTCGCGCGCTGGGCCGCCTCGTTGTTCCTTTTGCCCTAAAGGGACAGGGCCGGATAGGATAGGGTCGCGCGGTGGAGTTGGCCTAAGGCCAACTCCACCGCACGACCCTATCCTGTCCGCGTATATCCGTTTGGGGTAAAACCGACAAAAGACGGCACCCACCCGCAGACCCCATCTGATTTTTCTGTCTGTTTTCTGTCCGTTCGATCCCATTCGCGGTCCAAACTTGGTCTGGCTTTGGGGTGAAAGCGGACACGAAACGAACAACTTTATGGCGTCCTCGTCCGCTGCATGTCCGGCTGGGCCCATGTGTCATCCTCACCTCTCTCTCCTTCTTTTTTCTCTCTGCCCATGGACGAGCACCGACATCTCCGGCGATGCAGCGAGCGGGGCGAGGTGAGGCGTGGACGGCGGCGAGGCGGGCGGGGCGGGGCGAGGCGCGACCTGGGCGGGGCGGAGCGCGCGCGGGCGCGTCCGGGCTCGCTGCAGCCGGGGCCGGGGCGGGGTGCGCGGGCACGGTCGGGCGGGGCGCGCGCGGG